>NC_077230.1:957500-977500 GCF_027887165.1 Monodelphis domestica
ACTGATTTGTTTCCTGAAGATCTTCAAAACATTAGCTTTCTTCTTTGAGACCTCGGGGTAAAAGGAGGAACTGTTACCACTTGACCAATGATGGTAACTCGTTTGGCTTTGAAGGTCTCTTTCTTCAGGAAACTACTGCCTTTGGGCTTCTTGTCTCATGTGAAAGCTACAGTTACCCTACCTCTAAGCATGTTAGCAAGCCTCTTTTTCCTGGAATTCTCATATTCTTTCCTTATTTTTATATTTGTGGAAAGCTTGATCCTTTAGAAGGCACCACATCCTTGGCCACCCATTCTAGTACTAGGTATACCTGGACTCACTTGATCTTGTTTTTTAAACATTATTTTATTTGGTCATTTTCATACATTGTTCATTGGAAACAGATCATTTTCTTTCCCTCCCCCATAACCCCCCCCACCCCTTCCCTAGCCAACACACGATTCGTCTGGGTATCACATGTGTCCTTGCTCTGAACCCATTTCCTTGTTTTTGGTATTTGCATTAGGGCGCTCATTTAGCGTCTCTCCTCAATCATGTCCCCTCCACCCCTGTAGTCAGGCAGTTGCTTTTCCTCGGTGTTTTTACTCCCTCAGTTTGTCCTCTGCTTGAGGATAGTTTTTTTTTTTTTCTTGTAGATCGCTGCAGGTTGTTCAGGGACATTGTAAAGCCATTACTGGAGACATCCATTACATTCTCTTGTACCACAGTGTGTCAGTCTCTGTGTAAGATGTTTTCCTGGTTCTGCTCCTCTCACTCTGCATCACTTCCTGGAGGTTGTTCCAGTCTCCATGGAATTCCTCCACTTTATTATTCCTTTTAGCACAATAGTATTCCATCACCAACAAATACCACAATTTGCTCAGCCATTCTCCAATGGAAGGGCAGCCCCTCATTTTCCTTTTTTTTTTTTGCCACCACAAAGAGCGCAGCTATGAATGTTCTTGTACAAGTCTTTTTCTTATTATCTCTTTGGGGTACAAACCCAGCAATGGATCAAAGGGCAGACAGTCTTTTATCGCCCTTTGGGCATAGTCCCAAATTGCCCTCCAGAATGGCTGGATCAGTTCACAACTCCACCAGCAATGCATTAATGTCCCAACTTTGCCACATCCCCTCCAACATTCATTACTTTCCTTTGCTGTCATGTTAGCCAATCTGCTAGGTGTGAGGTGATACCTCAGAGTGGTTTTGATTTGCATCTCTCTGATTATAAGAGATTTAGAACACTTCTTCATGTGCTTGTTAATAGTTTTGATTTCTTTATCTTAAAACTGCCTATCCATGTCCCTTGCCCATTTATCAATTGGGGAATGGCTTGATTTTTTGTACAACTGGTTTAGCTCTTTATAGATTTGAGTAATTAGACCTTTGTCAGAGGTTTTTGTTATGAAGATTGTTTCCCAATTTGTTGCTTTCCTTCTAATTTTAGTTACATTGGTTTTGTTTGTACAAAAACTTTTTAATTTGAAGTAGTCAAAATTATTTATTTTGCATTTTGTGACTCTTTCTAAGTCTTCCTTGGTTTTAAAATCTTTCCCTTTCCAAAGTTCTGACATGTATACTATTCTGTGTTCACCTAATTTACTTATAGTTTCCTTCTTTATATTCAAGTCATTTGCCCATTCTGAGTTTATCTTGGTGTAGGGTGTGAGGTGTTGATCCAAACCTAATCTCTCCCACACTGTCTTCCAATTTTCCCAGAAGTTTTTATCAAATGCTGGATTTTTGTCCCCAAAGCTGGGGTCTTTGGGTTTGTCAAAGACTGTCTTACTGAGGTCATTTACCCCAAGTCTATTTCACTGATCCTCCTTTCTGTCTGTTAGCCAGTACCAAATTGTTTTGATGACCACTGCTTTGTATTATAGTTTGAGATCTGGGACTGCAATGCCACCTTCCTTGGTATTTTTTTTTCATGATTTCCATGGATATCCTTGATCCTTTATTCTTCCAAATGAACGTTGTTGTGGTTTTCTCTAACTCAGTAAAATAGTTTTTTTGGTAGTTCAGTGGCTATGGCACTAAATAGATACATAAGTTTGGGTAGGATGGTCATTTTTATTATGTTAGCTCATCCCACCCATGAGCAATCAATGTTTTTCCAATTGTTTAGATCTAGTTTTAATTGTGTGGAGAGTGTTTTGTAGTTGTGTTCATATAGTTTCTGTGTTTGTCTTGGCAGATAGATTCCTAAGTATTTTATATTGTCTTGGGTGACTTTAAATGGAATTTCTCTTTCTAATTCTTGCTGCTGAACTGGGTCGGAGATATATAGAAATGCTGATGACTTATGTAGGTTTATTTTGTATCCTGCAACTTTGCTAAAGTTGTTGATTATTTCGATTAGCTTTTTGGTTGATTCCCTGGGATTTTTTAAGTAAATCATCATATCATCCGCAAAGAGTGACAGCTTGGTCTCCTCATTGCCAATTTTAATGCCTTCAATTTCTTTTTCTTCTCTAATTGCTACTGCTAGTGTTTCTAGTACAATATTAAGTAATAAAGGTGATAATGGGCAGCTTTCTGCCTCGCACACTCCTTAACCCTGGATACAGTCATTCCAGGGGAGCTAATTCTTTCCCTTTGCTAGAAATCAGGTGTCTCCCTTGGAGCATCTTCAGTCTGGTCAGGTGGATAGAATTCACAGGTTTGGTGGCCCAGGCGTCTGGACGGAGGCTTCTGCCCACTACAGCAGCTTTGTTTCCTTCACTTGCAGCACCTCCATGTCTCTGTTTTCTATCCAAGACGAAGGGAGTTCCCTTCCCAGACAGGGGAGATCTCACTGCAGGGTTCAAGTTGGAGTCTGATGTCAGACCGGGGTCGGCTCTCTCTACCAAGACTTCGCACTTTAGTGTCCTTGAGTCATCGAATGGCTTATTCACCGTCTTCCGCTTTCTGAGGCTTTACCCTCTAGGCTGGCGTTCAAGAAGGATCAGTGGGGGCTTCATTTGTCTCCTGCTCGGTTTTGACAGCACCTTCAGGTTCTGATTCTGGGGCTCTGCTGCTCTTCTGCCTGAATCGCCGTCCTCCTAAGACCTCTACCCGGCTCCAACATTTTCTTCTCATCTTGTTGGCGCTTTACCACAAACATTCCCACCGCTAGCACATTCCTCCTCATCTCTGGACTGTTTGGCAGTCCCATAAAGGATTCAACAATCGACCTACTCGAGCCTCCGGGGACCCAAAGCTGGGCCAAAACATGCCCCCATCATCCAATCCACTGAAACAACATTATGTTCCAAGTGACTCCTATCAACATGGGTCTGACTGGGTGAAGGAGCCCTCGATGGTCATTTGATGCCCAATGGGCTGTCTCTGGGAATCTCGGCTCTTCTGTCTTCTCCTCGCTGCCACCCTTGTTCTGGACTGTCTTTGACTGTCCTTCCTCGTGTTCCATCTTGGCCTGTCTCTGAGATCACAATGTCTGCTGCCCCAAATCACAGCTCGAGCTGATTGAAGATCTGCCAACCCAGTGCCCCATTCCAAGTCTACAGGCCAGCCCAGCGGATGGTTCAAGCTGCTCGGCAAGCCAGGACATGCTGGAGGAGCATCCTTTGTCTAGGAGACCAAAGCACGCCTAGTCAGAGCCTTCAATTCCAGACCAAAGACGATGGCGAAAGGTGGAGAGAAGCACCCCCAGACTGAGTGCCATGTCCCTCCCTCCCACTGTCCCCCCATCCCCACTTACTCCAAACTGGGGAGGGAGGAGGGGCTCCCGTTAGGCTGCTGGGCAGAGGGATGGGAGTATGAAAACACGTCCTCAAGAGTGGTGGAGAGGGAGGGGGGAGAGCATAGCTCCTTCCAAGTCCCTCTGTCTTTCTAGTAATGAACTCTGGCTGGGCTGGGGGATGTGGAGGGCAGCCACATGCTGGCGGAGACACTTGTGCCATAGGTTTGCCATCACTGCCCTGGGGTTATATGATCAAAAAGACTGTCCTGCTCCTGCCTGTCTCTGGATCTCTTTCACACGGCCAGCATTATTGGTTTTGCTCCCATTTCTGCTAGGTCTCTCGCAAAAATGCTAGATCCGTGCTCCAAAGCCTGACGCCGAGTCCCATCTGTGCACTCAGAGAGCTTCTCCAAAGACAGGACTTTCCCCCCCTCCTTTAGTTCGGCCCTCACGCTTATAAATTCCTTTTGCAGCTGAATCTGGATTCCCAAATCTTCACTTTATTAGTACTGTGGCCTCTGAAACTCCCTTCAGCCTGAAAGTGAGTAAGGAACACCCAACCCGCAAAACATTGGCGAAAGTGCCTTAAGCTGTGCCACAAGGGGGAAACTGAGGCATCTGACCATTCCGCAATCCCAAAGAGCCCGAGGAGAGCCCACTCACCAACGACTTAGGTATTCACTTCTGCACTCCTTCTCTGCGCCCACCCAGCCCTGATCTCCTCCAGGCTCTACCTTTGGCAGTGTGGTTTTACCTGAGGGGGTGTCTGAGAGGAGACCTCGAGTGACCTTTTAATAAGTTCCTATTTTAAAAACAAAAGTACAGACTAGAGAAAACTTCCGCGCGCACATTTCTGTCCCTTTTTCCTTGATCAAGTCAGGAAACAGAACCAGAAGTGGCATCACTGGGTCAAAAGGCATACCCAGCTTTCCCTCTGTCCGACTCCAATTCCAGACCGGTCTCCACGATGGCCGGGCCATTTTACACTCCCAGAACACTGGATTTGGGCCCCTCCTTTTTCGCCTCCCCACTGCACTTGGCCCTTCGCCCTTTTACCAGCTGATGGGCGTGCAGTCCTATGTCTGGGCTGCTGCGGTTTGCATTACTAGAATCAATAGTACCTGAGAGCTTTCCTTCCTACTTCCCCACAGAATCAGGCGGGCGTCTACAGTTGGGCATGCGGAGCTGTCATTCCTGCGTTGAGTCATCTCAGACGAGATCCGGGTTTCCGCACTGTCTCCCCCCACAGCCCCCCTTACCTCACATGAGACAAGGGGCCCCCCTTTTCTTTCCCCCTTATCCCCTGACTTCATTTTATCTCATTTGGGGCTGGGGGTAGCAAGCCCCCTGCTCTCTGCCCTAAAGAGGGTAAAGTTCTTAAGTCTCTTTCACGCCTAAAGAATCCCAAGTAATTGAGATGCCTCACATACTCCACGCACCAGAGATCTCTTAGCTGTCTTTGTGGTCGCATTTTAAGTCCATTGTTTCCCTCGATTCCCCTGAGTCTAAGTACCTCAAGTATCTCTTGTATCATAAATATCTTAAAAAAAAACCTGACCTCAGAACCTACATATTAGCCCTAAGGCAGAAGAGGGGTAAGGGCTAGCCAATGGAGGTTAAGTGACTTGCCCAGGGTCACACAGCTCAGAAGTGTCTGAGGGTAGATTTGAACCCAAGACCTCCCATCTCTAATCTGGGTTCTCAATCCACTGAGCCACCTAGCTTCCCCCATAAATAGTCTCAACTTTCTTTTAAGACTTTGGATATGTCAGCCTTAAAAAAGACAAATACCAAAGTAGTTCTAATAAAGGGTCTTTAATCCTGGTCCTAAAGATTGTAACCTGGGTTCCCCCAGAGCACCCTGGTACGTGGGTTTTCCAAATCTGTGAAGAAAAAGAACCTTTTCTTCTCCTATTCAATGGATGCGATATATTTCCGGTTAACTAGCTGCACTAAATTCCTTGTTTGGTCTAACGTTCACAAGTAGATAATAACATTCTGCTGACAACAGCGTAGTGTACCACAGAGACCCCTGAGATGAGTGAAGATCCAGGAAGTCGAGGCACGATATTTATTTTATTATCTGTCTGTATTTTAAGGCTTTCTCAACCCTTCCTCTCTCCTGGAGACCTTTTCCACTTGCTTCTTAGCCAGCAGTCACCGAGCCAATCTGTGCCCCGGATTCAGAACACGGCGCTGTGGTTGGCTGCTCTTCGTCCCATCAGCCGTGATCCGTGGAATTCCGCCATTCAGAATTAAAGACGCATTTTTTAATCCAGGATACTGAGAAGCTGGGATGAGTGAACTGCAGTAGAGTGAGGGACAACCAGACGCAAGAAGTGAGTCCTTGCTATGAAGTGTACAGCACGAGGAAGGAGAGTATTTTACACACAAATGTGAAAATCCGTTACATAAAATCTGAAATCAACCAACGATGGACTGTGCATTCTGGTGTTGAAATAACTGAACTCTGTTTGGGCGGTTCGAGATGTTACTCTCTCTGCGAAGGTCCTGATTAGTTTAAGAGGGTTCCAGTTATTAAACTGCTTTTTTCCCCCAGTCCTTTGTTTAAAGAAAAAGGCTCCTGCATTTTTGTACGTGCCTGTTGTGTTGCCGTTTCATAGACGTCCCAGGGAGGCAATTTCCTCTACAATTTGTCCTTTCTGAGAATTGCTTCATTCACAGAAGGATGTATCTACTTATCTGGGGTCCCATGAGCCATAGTCAGGACTTGAATCCAAGTCTTTCTGGCTCAAGACCTCTGTGGACGAGAATACCACGGTCTTTTTGTCTTGGAGTTAGAAGAATTAAAGACATATCTACTACTTGAGAAAGTGTTTTTGGAGCTAAAAAAATAGAATTCTTACCCCAAAGGAAGGGGAAACCCTCTGCAATCTTAAAATAGTCAGGATGAAATATCCCTGGTGTCCGTTATTTCTATGGCCCCAATTAAAAGAGCAGGAAGTATTGGTGGGATTGCTATGAATCATGGTAGACACGGAAGAAAAATAAACAAGAGGAAAAAGTTAAAATTCTATGAAGGAACTTGGGACAAGATGTCATTACATATATGTATATATCCACACATACATATATGTTCAAACTCCTCATGAAGCACGGATTTGGAAGTAAGTCTAAATTGTACTTTGACTACATTTTTCAATACTGATTTATACCTTTTAACTTACGAAATATTGCAAATAATACGCCAAAATAAGCTGCTTCTGTGAGTCTCTTGAGGGTGAGGACGACATTTTGCCTCCTTTTGTTGGTCCCTTAGCACAGTGCCTGGCACACAGTAGCTACTTAATAAGTCTTGATTGAGGGATTGAAAAGGGCAGGAAAATTCAGTTCCGTTTCCTCAATCAACAATCACTTTGCTGAAGTGATATATGGATGCAAAGTAGCATTTTAATGAATAACACACATAAGAAGCACGCGTTTAGACGTTAGTTATTTGGGTTTAATTAATTGCTTTTCCATTTGCCCCCCTACTCTGAGCAGGGTGTTAATGAGCTCCCCAGGGTCCACTCCACTCCTAAAGCCACCCATAAAAATACAGTGGGCAGCAGCAGGAAGGAGGAAGGCGAATGCTCCAAGCCAAAACGATTTCCAGTAGGTTCTAGTAGCCGTAAGTCCGCCATGACAACCCTGCTTGGGCTTGTTTGGAAAGTTCATCAGAAGCCCTCTGTAATACATGCGTGGAACTCCCCAGGTGGCCTTAGCTCTTCCCGGACTTCTGGATCAGTCAAAACACCTCGGGTCGGGTTCTCATAACGAAGAATACCCACAGGAGGAAAAGGAAAACGTTCTTTTTTAAAACAGCGAGCAAAGCTATGGAACAGACAAGGATGGCGCAAAGCCCGAGTCTACTCTAGAAGAAGCTGCTCTTCGGATCACATCATTCCACCAGCTCTGGATGCAGTGATTGGGGTCATCATCTCTCTAGCCTGCAGCTCTTCGGCAAGCCCATCAGCACACAATGATTTCTCCCATCTCACGCCAGGTTTGCCGCCTTCTCTGGGACAGGCAAGCCTGCCACTTCCTGGGATTTGTCAGCCGCCCCTTCCATGAAACTTTCTCAATGACTACAAGGCAGAGCCCAAGATTCCTGCCCATTACTTGAAGGCTTCGCTGTCTTCACACTTTCACATGAAAGCAGCCCATTTTCTACCAACTTTCCAAGATCCCTGCTTGAGGCATCTCGGTGCTGCCAGTTCCCCTGGTACCGTGGCAAAGAATTGGTAAAGTCACTTAATCGGGTAGACTTGACAAAAGCCTGGCTGAAAATTGTGCACACATCAGAGGGACCAATGACTGGATGACGAAACTCTCTGTTGGCATTTTAGATAGGTAAATCCTGTCCTCTGCCTAAAACTCCTGACTGTATAGTAAAAGCATCACAGAACAGCAAAAAGAATGAGAGAGGAAAGAGAAGACAAGAAAAGAGGAATCAAGAAGGGGAGGGGTTCAACTCCACTGCTTCCTGGCTATGTGACCAAGTTAGGCCACCCTGATGGCCTCCCTTGACATTCTTCTGTCTTAAAGTTGTTACTACGGCAGAAGATAGGGGAGGGAAGGAAGGAAGGAGGGAAGGGGGGAAAGAAGGAAAAGAGGATAGAGAAAACAAGAGAAAAGATCATAGGAGAAGGATACATGGATTTTATTTTGTGAGGACAAAATACCTGGCTGTGTCTTACTGTAGGCTGTAGAAGGGTTTTAGATGTCATTTAATAAATAAAAATAAAAACCTTCTATGTTTTGGGAAAACAAATATCAGCGGGTTTAAATGATTCAGTTGAAGGCTGAAGTTGGAGACTGCTTTTTAGTGAAATGATGGAGCTGCTAATGAAACGAGGAGAAATTTTCAAATACAATCCCCTCTCTCCTAACAAAGACTCAATGGCATCAGCTTTTGTACTGACAGTCACAAATGAGAGGCTAAATGCGATTGTCGCCTTCAGTGCTCAGTACTGAGACTCAGATTCCAGCTCTGACACATGGGCTTTCCCACGGTAACTCCTCTTCGCCAAATTCACGAATTACTAATGTGCACCCACATGGAGTTCTCACAACCTTGTTTCAAGTGCCAATAAATACACATAAAAAGTGCATAGACATGTGAGATCAACCAGCAAACGTGCCAGAGAAGAACAACAGCGGTCTGTTTCTAAGTCTCCATGTAGCACACGTGAAGCCTTTATCTCGAGGAAAACAAGACGACTTCAAAGATAGTATGGGGGGGGGGGGAAGACTTCCATTTTGGGGTGTAAAAGATCAATTAGCCATTTACTCAGTTTGTGGCCATTTCCCGGGTCTGTGTTTGCCTTCAGAGCCAGAATTTTATGACGTGAGAAAGGGGATTCCGAATTGCTTTCGGTAGAAGGAGGAATGTCTGTGGTTGTCATTTGCTACCATAATGACCCAACTTTTCATCCGAGCAGGAACCTGACTTGAGCACCAAGCTGTGGACCTTCGGCTGCGATCGTCTCCTCTCAGTGTTGTGACTGCAGAACGCTTCATTCATGGACACCAGAGACACTGGCCAGTGTCTCTGCGCTTGCTCGCTCTCGTTCTCGTTCTCGGCCAGCCCTCCTCCACCCAGTCCGGCAATACGCTGAGGCAGCACCTAAAAGAGCCCAATACCTGAGAGGAAACCCCGAGGTCACGGGGTTCACATACCTCTGAATAATGAGTGCGTGGGCTGTCAGCGAGAGGAGAAGCAGGGGTCACGTTCCCCAGCCAGAGGTCAGCTCTGGCCAAAGGTCATTAGAGGGAGGCCAGGAAGTAACCCCAGAGGTCAGGCCGAGGGAACAAAGAAAGGTCAATGAGGTCCATGAGAGCAGGCAGCTGCTTGGACACGAGGCCACCGAGGCAAGGCTTTGTGCTGATGCAGGCTGGAACAAGGTCTGTCTGCTGACACTTAGCCGGCAGTGTTATAGGACGTCAGCATTCATGTACCAGCCCGGGCTCAGCCTTTCTAAAAGCAACAGTTTGCAATTTAAGCGACGCCGTTTCCAAAGAGTCATAAGCATGACATTTTCACTTCCAGTGATGAGTTCTGCGTAGACTTCTGAAACCGAACTCAGACCCCCAAAAGCCATTCCCGCCGTCCTAGAATAGGAAAAAGGCCGCTGTGCAGGGACCAGCCGGAACCTGTCACTTCTCTTTATGAGCAAACTCATTCCAAGCCCCAAGTCCCGTGAACACGGTGTCAGTCCTGCCCAGGAAACAGGGAAGAGCCGTATTTCACCCCTTCCAAGCTCTGAAGCTGAAAAATGATGCATCAGCAGCACCTTGTTTCTGACAAGCACAGACATCCTCCATCTACTGTATGGAAACCAAGCAGAAATAAAAGGGCACCATCCCCCTCCTCCTTAGTAAAACCTTCCTCCTCCCTGCCCCCTCCACCGTTGACTCCAGGGTCCTCCTGCCCTGAACATGGATGGCACATCCAAGAGCTGTTGCCTCTTCCTCCTACTGTACCTTCCTCGAATTGCATGCAGAAACTGTAGAATAGCACAATGCTTTCTTCTTAATATTTTGGTTTTACTTTGCCCATTCTGGGTAAAAATGTCTTATCCAGTTCTGAAGTTTGAGTTACAAATATTTCCCCTCCCTCTCGTGGCTCTTCCCCCCTCCCCCACCTTATACTACAAACAGTCCTGTGAAACCTGTTTCTGTCTTAGTCGTCTTGTGAAGGAAAACGCCACAGAAGAAGCATGAAGCTGTCAAAAGTACGCTTGGATCTCTCCACAAGCGGTACTATTCCTCATCCCAAGTCCCTTTGGAATTGCTCTGCATTATAAGAAGAGCTGCCACTTACAACTGACCCTTGTGCAATGGTGCTGCCACTGTCTACAGTGGTCTCCTAGTCCTTCTCATTTCACTTTGCATCAACACCGCTCCATCTTTCCAGATTGTTGGAGAGCTTCCCTTTAGACCATAACAGCATTATTCCAGCTCAACCACATCCTACCATTTGTTCAGCCATTACCCAACTTTGCAATCTGGGCCACACAAAAAAATAAAAATGAAAAGATGCTACAAATACTCTGTGTATAGAAGCCCTTTTCCTTTTGGTTTGGGGGATACCCAAACACTTCGTAGTGGTTTTGCTAGGTCAGAGGCACACATGGTTCACTAGCCTTTTGGGCATAGTTCCAGGTCATTCTCCAAAAGGGTTGAATTCGAGTGCATTCATATCTCAGTTTTCCTTGATCCTGTCCAACTTGTGTCATTTTCCTTTTTGGTCATGATAACCAATCAGATAGGCGTGAGGTGGAATCTTAGAATTGCTTAAATTGCGTTTCTCTAATCTAATCTAAATTAAATCAATAGTGATTTCGAGTATTTAGAGTGATTTCAGATGTCTGAAAATTGCCAGTTCAGATCCTTCATGTCCATTTTTCAACTCTCAATACAATGAATGGTATTATAGATCCATTCATTTATGTATTTGAGAAATGAGACCTTTATTAGAGAGATTTGCTGTCATTTTTTTCACGGTTATGGTTTCTCTCCATCCCTATATATCCTGCTCTCTTTTCAGCCTATCCATCCTCAAAAGTTCTTTGCTTTGGATCACTGCCTCTTCCAATATACCCTCCTTTCTATCAGCTCGTTTCCCAACTTCTCTTATCCCCTTACCCTATTACTTTCCTATAGAATAAGATAGATTTCTGTACCCAAATAAATGTGCATGTTATTCTCTCTTTGAGCCAATTCTGCTGAGAATAATTTCAAGCACTACTTCCCTACTTCTCCCATTCCCCCCTCCACTATAAAAGCTCTTTTGCATCCTTTATAGGACATAATTTGCCCCATTCTACTTCTCTCTTTCCCCTTCTCCCAATGCTCCTCTTTCTCATCCCTTAACTTAATTTTTGAGACATTGTCTCATCATATTCATTACCCTTTATCCAAGTATACTCCTTCTACCTACCCTAATAATAATAAAGTTCTTAAGAATTACAAGTATCATCTTTCCATGTAGGAATCTAGACAGCTTAACCTTGCTAAATCCTTTATGATTTCTCTTTGCTATTTAGCTTCTTATGCTTCTCTTGGGTCTTGTATTTGAGGATCAATTTTTCTCTTCAGCTCTGATCTTTTTATCAGGAATACTTGAAAGTCTTCTATTTCACTTAATATCCACTTTCCCCCTGAAGGGTTATACTGCTTTGCTGAATAGATGATTCTTGGTTATAATCCTAATTCCTTTGCCCTCTGCAATATGCACTATGCACTGTGTCTACACAAAATCTGAATTTTTTAAAAAATTTTGTCTGCTTGCAATATTTTCTCCTTGACCTAGGAGCTCTGGAATTTGGTTATAACCTCCTTGGGAGTTTTATTTCGGAATCTCTGGATTCCAAATCTCTTGGTGTTTGATGGATTCTTCCAATTTCTATTTTATCCTCTGATTTTAGAATCTCAGGGCAGTTTTCCTTGATAGTTTCTGGAAATTATATTATAATATTTTGAAATTTCATCTAGGCTTTTTTACCATGACTTTTAGGTAGCCCAATCATGCTATGTGAATTAAATATGTAGAGAACTCCAAATCCCAGGAAGACATGTCATAGCTGTCCTTCTTACAAGAACTTTGTGTTGCATGTGAGCAAGTCAGATGACACCTGGCAGGTTATAGTGGACTCCAGACAGCAGAACAAAACCATACTGCCTTTCACTGTAGACCAGATAGCCCAGGCCCAAGTAGGGTGAGTGATACAGGCTTAGTGATTTACTTCACCAATGCCTTTTCTCTCTCATTTTTTACTATGGCTAAGACTTGTCAGGGGCAATTTGCTTTTACTGGGTAGAGAATCCAATATGATTTTTCCATCCTTCCTGAGGCTACCTGAAATCTCTCTCATATACTAAATTATGATGGATAGAGACTGAAAACAGGGCTCTCTTCCTTAGGGCTTTAAGACATAGCATTACATTAATGAAAATGAAGGACAACGAGTAAGAAATCAATCATAAAAAAAAAAACCAGGGTCCAGTCCACTCAGTCAAGTTTTGAGGAATATTATAGGTTTAAAAAAAAAACTATAAGATTCCAGGCACGTCTAAAATAAGCTAGTGATACTGGCTTCCTCACAGTCTAAGAAGAAATGCATAGATATATGCAATTAGGAAGAAACATAAGGAGTGATTATACGGGACAAGTAACTTTGCACATATTTTAAGCTAATTAACATGGCAGGGAAGTCCATTTAACAAATTGAATCACTGATTTAAACATGTCATTGCAGTTCTATTTGGAACTTTATAAACTTTTTCTCCCAGATAACTTCTCTTCTTCATTTTTCCACACTAAGAAAAGGCATCAATTGACACCCCCCCCCATTGCATATATAAACTATTCCTTTACTATTTCTATATGGAGGTGGGTATTCACAAGCTACTCTTCAAACATTAATTCTGTAGCTGTATATAATATTTTTCTGGCTCTACTCATTTTGGTTTTCATAATTTCATGTGTCTTTTTATTTTTTTAATTAAACTGTTCATCATTTCTTGTGGCACAGTAGTATTCTATCACAACCATATTCCACAACTTGTACAGCTGTTCTCCAGCTGATGGACATCTCCCTCAATTCCAGCTCTTTATTGCCACAAAGAGAATTGCTCTGAATATTTTGGAATATATTTATTTTCCTTTCCCCCAATCACCTGGGAATACAGACCCAATAGTGGTATTGTTGGGAATAAGGGTATGCAGTTTTATAACTCTTTGGGCATAATTCCAAATTGCTCTCTAAAATGGTTGGGTCAGTTCACAATTCTACAAATATTGTCCCCATTTTTCTGCATCCTTTCCAACATTTGTTATTTGCCCTTTTATTGTTTTAGCTAATTTGATCGATGTGATAGATATCTCTGAACTGTTTTGATTAGCAATCAGTGGTGATTTAAGGCATTTTTCATATGACCATATGTGGCTTTGATTTTTTCATACAAAAACTATCTGTCCATATCTTTTGACCTTTTATCAGTTGAGAAATGTATCATATTCTTATGAACTTGACAAAGTGTTTTATATATTTTATATATGAGATCTCTGGTCAAGAAACTGTCTATAAATTTCCCCCCAAATTTTCTGTTTTTCTTCTAATCTTGGCTATATTCGTTTTATTTATACAAAACCTTTTAAATTTAACATAATCAAAATTATCCATTTTGTATCTTACAATGCTCTGTATCTCTTGTTTATTCATAAATTCCTCTCCTATCCATAAACCTGATAAGTAATATGTTTCCTGTTCATCTAATTTATATATGCTATCTCTATGTCTAGGCCATGTGTACATTATGATCTCATAAGTGGGGTGAGATATTGGTCTATGCCAAGTTTTTGCCAAATTGTTCTCTA
The DNA here is from genome assembly GCF_027887165.1 of Monodelphis domestica. Classification (NCBI taxonomy): domain Eukaryota; kingdom Metazoa; phylum Chordata; class Mammalia; order Didelphimorphia; family Didelphidae; genus Monodelphis; species Monodelphis domestica. Next base: position 971,552 of record NC_077230.1, read on the forward strand.
AATTTACCAACAATTTTTGCCAAATAGTGAATTCATAACCCCAAAATTTGGATTTTTATTTTTGACAAATACAAAGTTACTATAATGTTTCACTTCCATTTGTTGTATGTCTGTTCTGTTCCACTGATTTATCTTCTGATAGATTTTATAACTGCTTTATAATATAGTTTAAAATCTGGTACTACTACAGGTACCTTTACATTTTTTTTCTATTATTTCTTTGATATTCTTGACCTTTTGTTCTTCCAAATGAATATTGTATTTTTTCTGGTTCAATAACATAATTTTTTGGTAACTTAATTTGGATGGCATTGAATAAGTAGATTAGTTAAGGTAGGATTATGTTGTTTCTGTCCATCCATGAATGATTAATATTTCTCCAATTAATGGATCAAATATGACTTAATTCTTATAAAAATGTTTTATAATTAAATTCCTGAGTTTCTGTGGTAGGTATATGCCAAGGTATTTTATTCTGTCTATGGTTATTTTGTTTTATTTTATTTTTAATTTTATTTAATTAGATGATTTAGAATAATTTTCCATGGTTACAAGACTCATGTTCCTTCCTTCCCCTCCCTCCATCCCCCTCCCATATATGATGCATAATTCTGCTGGGTTTAACATATGCCATCGATCAAGACCCATTCCCTTATTATTAGTGATTAAAAGATTATAGATTATATATATATATAGATAGATAGATAGATAGATAGATTATATATATATATATGAAATATATATATATATAAAAGATTATATATAAAAGATAAATAGATTAAAAGATCACTAGGGTGATCTTTTAGAGTCCACTTTCCCAGTCATAGCCCCACCAACCCATGTGATCAAGGTTGTTTTTCTTCTGTTTCTTTTCCCACAGTTCTTCCTCTGGATGTGGAGAGCCTTCTTTCTCATATGTTTCTCCAAATAATTCTGGATCACTGCATTGCTACTAGTAGAGAAGTCCATTGCATTCGATTGTGCCACAGTGTATCAGTCTCTGTGTACAAGGTTCTCCTGGTTCTGCTCCTTTCACTCTGCATCACTTCCTGGAGGTCATTCCAGTTCACATGGAATTCCTCCAGTTCATTATTCCATCACCATCAGGTACCACAATGTGTTCAGCCATTCCCCAATTGATGGCTACTTCCTCATTTTCCACTTTTTCTGCACCACAAAGAGCGCAGCTATGAATGTTCTTGTACAAGTCTTTTCCCTTATGATCTCTTTGGGGTACAAACCCAACAGGGCTTTGGCTGGCTCAAAGGGCAGACAGTCTTTTATTGCCCTTTGGGCATAGTTCCAAATTGCCCTCCAGAATGGTTGGATCCATTCACAACTCCACCAACAATTTTGCCACATCCCCTCCAACATTCATTACTTTCCTTTGCTGTTATGTTGGCCAATCCGCTAGGTATGAGGTGATACCTCAGAGTTGTTTTGATTTACATTTCTCTGATTATCAGAGATTTGGAACACTTTTTCATGTGCTTATTAATGGTTTTGATTTCTTTGGCTGAAAATTGCCTATTCATATCGCTTGTCCATTTATCATCTGGGGAAATGGCTTGGGTTTTTTGTACAATTGATTTAGCTCTTTATAAATGTGAGTGATTAGACCTTTGTCAGAGGTTTCTGTTATAAAGACTGTTTCCCAATTTGTTGCTTCCCTTCTAATTTTGACTGCAATGGTTTTGTTTGTACAAAAAAAAAAGAACTTTTTAATCTAATGTAATCAAAAATTATCTATTTTGCATTTTGTAAATATTTCTAAGTCTTGCTTGGTCTTAAAATTGTTCCTTTCCCAAAGATCTGACAAGTATACTATTCTGTGTTCACCCAATTTACTTATTGTTTCCTTCTTTATGTTCAAGTCATTCACCCATTCTGAGTTTATCTTGGTATAGGGTGTGAGATGACTTGCACATTGGCTATGGGAGGGAATGGGAGGAGGGGAGGTAAAGAACATAAATCATGTATTCATGGAAAAATTCTCTTAATCAATTAAACAGAAATTTTTAAAAAGAGTTCTTTTCAGGCCAATTTCAGGAAATTTTTCTATTCAGTATATTTTTGTATTTCTTTTCCCACTTGGCCAATTCTGCTTTTTATGAAGTAGTTCTCTTCTTTGGATTTTTGTGTGTCTTTTATCAATTGGTCTATTCTGTTTCTTAAGGTATTACTTTTTCAGTATTTTTGTGCCTCTTTTTTATCAAGCCATTGACTCTTTTTTCATGATTTTCCTATATAACTCTTACTTCTTCCAATTTTTCTTCTACCTTACTTGATTTTTAAAATTCTCTTTGAGATTGCCTTGAATCTGTCGGAAGCAAATTTCTCTCTCTCCAGTGTCACTTTTTTTTAACGTCATCTCAGATTCAAGGCAATTATTATTTTTCTATGTTGAAGGGTTGGGTTTTTTTGCCCATTTTCTTTTCTTTTACTTAAAAAAAACTCTCATGATCTATTTGCTTTCTGTTCTTCCAAGGTGGCATGATGTAAAATTTGTGTTTACTACTCTCCTGACCTGCACTCTGGTCTGAAAGCACTCTTGATCCCCTTGGAACTATGATTGGGCCCCCTGCCCCATTACGCTCATAAGTCCTGGTGTCTGCTGGTGGTCCTTTTCACACTGCAACTTTAACCTAGTACTTCACCCTGCTTCTTCATATGGGCAATGTGACAAGAGTCTTGCACCCAGTGCCAAAAGAGGGGCCCCTGTAATCTCTTTCTAAGCAGTTGTATGACCCTCCTTACCTTCTACGGAGAGAGTTCTGGAGGCAGTGGCTGCTGCTTCAGCTGTACCCAAGATCTCTGTTGCCTAAGTGGTTCTTGAACTGGTGTGCTGTGCTACACCTTCACCCTCATGCGTTAGAGCCCTTATACAGGACTTTTAAGTTGTTTTGGGTTGAAAAATTATTTCACCTAGTCTTTTTTATGGGTTAGGTTGTTCCAGAATTCATTCTGAGACATTATATAATTTTTTTGAAGGGAATTTGGCAGAAATCAATGGATCCCTATTCTTTTATGCCACCTTGGTTTCATCCCCTCTTTCTAGTTTTTTTAAAATTGCATTCTCATTTCATTGGTCCGTTTTTTCTCTATTTGACTGATATAATCAATTAGAGATATAAAATTTCCTCTAATTACTGCTTTTGCTGTATCATATAAGTTTTGGTATCCTGCTTCAATTTTTTCATTGTCTCTAATAATATTGTTTCTCTGACTTTTTCTTTAACCCAATCATTTTTTAAGATTAAGTTATTTAGTCTCAAATTAATTTTTATTTTTTGTTTACATTCTATTTTTACATATAATTTTATTGCATTACAATTTGAAAATGAGGCATTTAATTTTTCTGCATTTAACTATAAAGGTTTTTTTGCCCTTATACATAGTCAGTCTTTGTAAAGGTATCATGACCACTAAGAAGATGTCTGCTCCTTTCTGTTCCTGTTAAGATATCTCCAGATATTTATCCTATTTAATTATCTAAGATTTTTCTCATTTTTCTCAATCTTATTTATTTTTTTGTTAGATTTATCTAATTCTGAGAGAAGGTTGAGGTCCTCCATTATTATTGTTTTTCTATCTATATCCACCTGTAACTCATTTAGCTTTTCCTTTTAAAATTTAAATGCTGGGAGCAGCAAGGTGGATCCATGGATTGAGTGCCAGGCCTAACGAGGGGAGCAGAACCAGGAGAACATTGTACACAGAGACTGATACATTGTGGCACAATCGAATGTCATGGACTTCTCCATTAGTGACCATGCAGTGATCCTGAACAACCTGGAGGAATCTACGAGAAAGAACACTGTCCACATCCAGAGGAAGAACTGTGGGAGTGGAAATAGAGAAAAGAAACAACTTCTAGGTCACATGGCTCGATGAGGAGATGGTTGGGGATGTAGACTTTAAGGAACATCCTAGTGCAAACAACAGCATGGAAATGGGTTTTGATCAAGGACACATGTAATACCCAATGAAATTGCATGTTGGCTGTGGGAAGGGAGGGCAGAGGGGAGGGAGGGAAATAATGTGATTCTTGTAACCGAGGAATAATGTTCTAAATTGACTAAATAAACTCATTCAAATGGAAAAAAATATATATCTATATCTATATATAAACTCCCTTTAGGAATCCCTCATTTATCTTATCCCCTCACCCTCCTATTTCTCTGTAAATTAAGGGCACTGTTGCCCTTCCAATTTGACGTGTTGCTACATCTTTAACCCAGATAATGAAAGTAAAATTTTAGCCCTATTGGCCCTCCTTCCCCTCCCCCTCTTCACTGTTCCATAGTTCATCCATCCATGCCTCTTTTTTTATGAAAGAATTCTCCCATTTTACCTCTTCCTGTGCTATTTTATTTTATTTTTTGACTCATACCATTACATTCAACTCAATCCCAAGTCATCTCTTTACACATTGCTACTATAAGCAAATGCTTTTACTTCCTGTGGTTCATAGGCAGCTCCCAGCATTAGCTGACTTCTTTCCCCAGAAATGCAACCAGTGTATAAGAGGGAAAGACCAGAAGCAATGAAAAAGTTGAACTTGAAAGACTGTCTCAGGAGAGGAGATGGAGCTCCAGCTGCCATCGGGGGATGGTGTGGAACTTTCCAGCCAAGCTCAAAAAGGCAGCAGTTGGGAAGCCAAAAGGTTCTTTGCTCCAAGAGTTGAGAGGAGAGGGAACTCCCCTTTGCTGTGAAGGATGCCCATTTTCAACTGGTGACACCTTTAGGATAAAGACTTTTGGGGAACCTCAGAGTTTATTCTAAAGAGGACTCCCTGGTTCAAACCCCCCAGATCTGTAGAGGAAATCGCTAGGGATTTCCTTTCCCCTCTGCCCTCATTACCCTTCAACCCTTTATACCTAAGTAAATAGACATCTTGATTTTAATAGAGACTTCAATCAGACTCAAGGTGTTAGGAGGGGAACTTCAAAGAACGTCACTTAAAGAAAGGAGGGCTGAGGGGAAGTTTACTTACCCTTTCAGTCCAGTCAGGACTGCCTCCATTTGTTAACAGCACAACTTGGAGGAAGGAAGTGGTGTTACTTTATATTTATTCCGCAGGTAGCTGGCAAATTTGGCTGCTTCTCAATTTCCCCACCAGGTACTTGCTCTCCTGGGATTAACAACGGCCAGCAGGGCCCTCTTCCCTTAGCAACTCTATGCCCCCAGGTGTTCTCTCCTCCTGCTCCCAGAACTTGTTATTTTTCCATTCCTCAGTATTTGGAAGGGACAAATTTTGCATTTCAATCATATGAGACCACTACCAGGGAGTTCAGAGACCTTCCTCTCAAGTTCTATACAGGTGATGGTGAACCTCTTAGAGACCAAGTGCCCAAACTGCGACCCTCACAGCACATGTGAGCCCCCTGCCTTACCCCAGATAGGGGAGGAAGGAAGCGCTCCCATTGGGCTGCTGGACAGAGGGGCAGGTCATGTGAGAAATGTCCTCAGGTGCATGTGGAGAAGGGGAAGGGAGCAGCCCCCTCCAACACACTCTGGCACGTGTGCCATAGCTTTGAAAACCTGGCTCTACACTTTTAACTATTTCAACTATTTCTGCTACCTTAGAGTTGACTCTGAGGGATTCTTCCTTATTGTCCGTGATGGAATTTGGAAAGTCGAAAGTTTAGCGCCCCATTCTACAATCTTTTCACAGTCCTCTGCTACTAATCTCCTCTAAACATTTTTAAAATACGTTTTTATACCGACCACTTTTCTAACAAAGTTTTGCATACGTCTTCTACTCTATAAAATGGATACTAAGACTTCTCCTCTGTTCCCATCTCAGCTGATCAAGCAAGGTCTAATGTCAAAGTTCAGAGAAACTCATAAGGGAAGCAAAAGACATAAAAAGAGACCTCTTCCGTTTTAGAGTTCTTGAATCACTACAGATCTATCGAGACATGTACATGTCCCTGACTTCATTTA
>NC_077230.1:4631262-4716262 GCF_027887165.1 Monodelphis domestica
TTTTGGTCATGGATTTGAGGTGTTTTTATGATTCTTAAATTACTTTCCCCCCCTAACTTTGACCTTTTATTTTATCACTTTATCAAATTAGTGACCTTTTTCCCCTTTTTTAATTGCATTTCGTTTTTTAAATTCCATGTAGAAATAATTTTTTCTGGCATTTTATGATACAGATTCTATCCCTTTCTCCTTCTCTCACCCCCAAGGTGATAAATAGTCTCATGTAGGTTATATCAGTGCTTTCACAGAATACTTATTTCCATATTTCCCATGTTATGACTAAAGATACATATCACATATAAAATTTAAAAAACTCATGAAGGAAATAAAGTGAAAGATGATCTGTTTTTATCTGCAATCAGATTCCAATTGTTCCCTTTGACTATGGATAGCTTTTGTCTTTTATCATGCGTCTTAGGGTTATTTTGGAATCTTATTTTTCTGATAATAGTTTAATCCTTCACAATTGATCATAGTAAAATATTTGTTACCATATACACTGTTCTCCTGGTTCTTTTCACTTCATTTTGCATCAGTTCATATAAGTCTTTTCAGGTTTTTCTGAACTATTCCTGTTCATCATTTTTTATGGCTCAATAATTTTCCATTACAACCATATATCATATATAATTCAGAGATTCCCCAGTTAATGGATACTTCCTCCATTTCTAATTCTTGGCAACCACAAAAACAGCTGCTAAAAATTATTTTGACAAATAGGTCCTTTTCTCCACTCTCTGATCTCTTTAGGATACTGATCCAATGGTGGTATTGCAGGATCAAATGATATGTATAGTTTTCTGCTCTTTGAGCCTAGCTCCATATTGCTTTCCAAAACAGTTGTTTCAGATCACAGTCCTACCAACAGTGCATTAGTGTTCCAATTCTCACACATCCCTTCCAACATTTATTATTTTCCTTTTTGGTCATATTTGCCACTCATAGGTATGAGGTGGTATCTAAGAGTTATTTAATTTGCATTTCTCCAATCAGTAGTGATTTAAGAGCATTTCTTCATATGACTCTAGATAGTTTTAATTTCTTCATTTGAGAACTGCCTTTTCACATTCCTTGATCATTTGTCATTTGGAGAATGCTTTATATTGTTATAAATTTGGCTCCATTCTCTATATATTTGAGAAATTTAACCTTTGTGAACACTTGCTATAAAAATACTTTTTTTTTCAACTTTGCTGTTTACCTTCTAATCTTGGTTGCATTTCTTTTACTTACAGAAACTTTTAACTTTAATGTAATTAAAATCATTCATTTAATTTTTCACAGTATTCTCTGTTTTTCTCTATGTTTTATTTGTTCATATTTTCTTCCTTTATTTGTTCATAAATTCTTCCCTTATCCATAACTCTGACATGTAAATTTTTCCATGTTCTCCTAATTTATTTTAAATATAACCCTTTATTTCTAGGTCAAGTATCTATTTTGACTTTATCTTGGTGTATGATATGAGATGTTGATCTATTCCTAGTTTCTTCCATATTGTTTTCTGTTGGTTTTGTTGTTGATATGGTCAATTATGTTGAGTTTTCCTAAAATTGAACCATTCCTGCATTCCTGGTATGAAACCCACCTGGCTATAATGCTATAAATTCCTTGCCAGTCTTTAATTTAAAATTTTTATGTCAATATTAATTAGGGAAACTGGTCAATAGTTTTCTTTCTCTGTTTTAGCTCTTCCTGATTCAGGTATCAATACCATATTTGTGTTATAAAAGGAATTTGGAAGAATTCCTTCTTTTCCTATTTTTCCAATTAGTCTATGTAGCATTGGAGTAAATTTTCTTTGAATTTTTTTATCAAATTTACTTGTGAATTTACTATGAACTTTTTCTTAGTGAATTCTTTTATGGTTAGTCCAATTTCTTTTTCTGTAATGGAGCTGTTTTGGTATTCTATTTTCCCTTTTGTTAATATAGGCAGTTTATATTTTTTGAAAACATTTGCCTATTTCACTTAATAAGATTTATTGACACATAGCTGGGCAAAAAAAAAAAAACTTCAATTGCTTTAATTTATTCTGCATTGGTTGTGATTTCACCTTTTTCATTCTTTATACTGATACTGTGGTTTTCTTCTTTTTTAAATCAAATTAGCCAGTGGTTTATGTATTTTATTTATTTTTTCATAAATTAGCTACATGTCTAATTTATTAGTTCTTTTTATCTATTAGGTTTTTTCTATTTTGTTCTTTATTTTTATTTATAAGTCTTTTTACTTTCAATTTTATTTATCTCTTCTTTGATTTTCAGAATTTCTAATTTGGTGTTTAGTTAGGAATTTTTAATTTGCTCTTTTTCTATTTTTGATTGATATGCTGTTGATTTTGTTGATGCAAACATTTAGACATAAATTTCTCCCTAAGTACAGTTTTGGCTGTATGCCTTGAATTTCGATATATTGTCTCCTTATTGTCATTCTCTTTAATGAAATGAATTGTTTCTATGATTTGTTTATATTCTTTAGGATAATATTATTTAGTTCACAATTAATTTTTAATTTTTCTTTCTTCCTTTTGTTAAATATAATTTTTACTGAATTATGGTCTGAAAAGTATAAACAGTATTTTTTGTTTACTTTTGCTTTATTTGAGATCATGATTGTTACCCCTTCTTTTTTTACTTGGTCTTAAAAATAATATATTCTGTTCTTATTCTTTACATTTATTCTGTGTGTCTCTCTGCTTTAAATGTTTTTCTTGTAGAGAACATATTGCAGAATTTTGGTTTTTAGCCTATTTTACTATTCTTTTCCATTTTATGAGTGAATTAATCCTATTCACATTCATAGTTATGAATACTAATTGTGTTTCCCTCCATCTTATTTTTCCCTTGTTTGCCATTCTCTCTCCTTTCAGCTTTTTCTTGTTCATAGATGTTTTACTTATGACCACCATCTATCCCAAATCATACTCTTTGTGTTCATCCTCCTCTTCTCTTATTCCCTTTTCCCTCCTTTTTCTATAGATGGTTGATTGTGGTTGCTATTCTGACTTTGAACTAATTCAGAATGAGAATAAAGTTCAAGCAGTGCCCATCACATCCCACTTCTCCTTCTCCACTCTTCAGTGCATTTTCATGAGATAACTTACCCTTTTCTATCTTTCCTTTTCTCTTCTCCTTCTATGTTCCATTTTCCCATCTCTTGATTATTTTTATAACAACCTATCCTATTCTGTTTAATCCTTACATTCCTTCTGTGCATACCCCTTAGTGTCCTAATAGTGATAAAGTTTCTAAATATATTAAGTACTTTAAGTATTTTGAATACTCTTAAGTACCTTACATGACTCAAGTATTATATAGATCTTAAATATCTTAATTACCATCTTCCCAGGTATGAATATACTCAATTAAACTTTATTCCCTTACTTCTCTATTTATCTTTTTGTTTCTCTTGAGTCATGAATTTTGGTCATCAAATTTTCTTTTCAGTTCTGGATTTTTTGCCAGGAATACCTAAAAGTTCTGTATTTCATTAAATATCACTTTTTTCCCTACAGGATTATGCTCAGTTTCCATGGATATGTGATTCTTGGTGATAGGCCTAGATCTTTTGCCTTTCAGAACATCATATCCAGGCCCTCTGGTCCTTTAACAAGAAAAAAAAACTTCCAAGTGTTATGTAATCCTTACTATTGCTCCACAATAGATTTGAATTTTTTTCCTTCTAGGTGTTTGCAGTACTGTTACTTGGTCTGGAAGTTCTTGAATCTTGTTATAATATCCCTGGAATGTTCTATATTAAGGTCTTTTTCAAGAGGTAATCAGTGGACTCTTTTAATTTCTATTTTCCCTTCTTGCTCAAGGACATAGAAATTTTCCCTGATGATTTTTTGTATTTGGTATCTAGGGTCTTTTTTGATCATAGTTTCTAGATATTTCAGTTGTTATTATGTTGTCTCTACTGGATCTATATTCAGGTCAGTTGTTTTTCCAATAAGGTACTTCCAATTTTCTTCTATTTTTCCATTCTTTCAATCTTGTCTAAATGTTTTCTGATGCCTTAAGAGTTATCATCTTCCCTTTGCTCCCTAATTTTTAGGAATTATTTTCTTCCTTATTGTGTTTCCTTTTCCATTTGGCCCATTCTGATCTGTAGGAAGAAGTTTTCCTTAGAGTGGGGTTTTGCCTCCATTTCCATTTGACCCATTCTAGTTTCCAAGTTTCTAATCTTTCTAGCAATTCTTATTTGATATTGTAAACTAATTTTCAAATTCTTTCAAGAGGTCTTTTGGGGCCTTTCATCCTTTCTCATTTTCCTATGTTTCCTTTTTGTCATTGTTGTCCTCCTCTGAGTTTATATTTTGATCTTTCTTGTTACTAAAATAAATTTCTATGGTAAGGGTTTTTTTTTTCTTGTTTATATAGTTATTTTCCCCTAATTACCTTGTCTTTCTTTTGAGGTTCTATTCTGTTCCTGGGGTGGACCTATTAGCTTTTTGTAAGGAGGCTGTCAGCAGTTTTTTTCAACTGGATCCTGCTACACCTACTTTCAATTTCCCTGCTGTCTCCTGTGTTAGGCTATTTCCCACTCTACCCTTTCATTACTTCAGGCCAAGTAGAAGCAAGTAAGACTAGTGTTGGGTTTCTCCATCAATCTGCCATTTCATTGCCTCATGTCACTTGTCAGTAATAAAGGATGCATGGATATGGGCTCTGAAAACTTCCCTTTATGTGCACTCCACAATTTCCCCCTGATGCAACATTCTCTGAGTTACTCTCTCCCCTCACCCCAGTGAGATGTGTTTCTCCTAATTTCCTTTGTTTTGAAGTACTTGATTTTCTATTTTTGGAGGGTTTCAGTTAGCTGAAGATCCCTTATTCCATCCATCTCAGCTCCCAGCATGCATCTATATTTTCTTTTTTTATTTTTTGAGGGAGGGATTTTATTTAATTAGTTAATTTAGGATATTTTTTCCATGGTTACAAGATTCATGTTCTTTCCCTCCACTCCCTGCAATACCCTCCCGTAGCTAATGCAATTCCACTGGGTTTTACATCTGTCATTGATCAAGACCTATTTCCATATTATTGATATTTGTACTAGGCTGAACATTGTAAGGGGTGAAATTATGCTTGAGACTGAAAAAAATCTAAATTTAAGTGGTCGCCAAGGGAAATCCCAAATAATAAAATACCCAAGTCAGCTGCCAAATTTTATGGTGATTTAATTACAATAGGAGGAAGAAAATATTGGAGGGATGGAGAGAGAGGTATAGAAGGAAAGGGGTTTAACTCAAACCACTCTGGCTCAGGCTGAGCCAAAATGGGAGTTTAAGGCCCTGGAGAGCCAAGGCAGAGAAAGGGGTCAGTCCTTATCACTCATGTGACCGGTCTGAAGGAAAGCTGTCTGCGGGGCTCCTCTAAGCTCAAGCTCCAGGATTGAACTGAACTCTAGCCCTCTCCACAGAAAGTCACGAAAACTCCAGAGGCTGTTCTCTACCTCACTTCCTGTGTCTCACATGTGCCAATGGTGGCTCAAGCTTGATTTAGGACAGCCCAGAGGTCTGTCATTTTTTTTGCACATGTCTGTTGAAGGCCATTTTCTCAGATAATTGAATCTTGAGTTTGATGCAGACCTTCCTAATCTTGTTAAACTAAGAAGGGAGGAGAAATGTAGTTTCCAAGACCTGATTCTGTTATTCCAAGTATCTCTATTGTTATTGATCAGGAAATAGCTAAATCCGATCTTCTAAAGAATGGTCTGATTAGGGTGGAATAGTTTTGAAACTCACAACATTTAGAGTCTATATCCCCAATCATATCCCCATCAACCCATATGATCAAGCAGTTGTTTTTCTTCTGTATTTCTACTCCCACAGTTCTTCCTCTGAATGTGGATAGCATTGTTTCTTTTAAGTCCCTCCAAATTGATCTGGATTATTGCATTGCTATTAGTAGAGAAGTCCATTACATTCAATTGTACCACAATGTGTCAGTCTCTGTGTACATTGTTTTCCTGGTTCTGCTCCTCTCACTCTGCATCACTTCGTGGAGGTTCTTCCAGTTCACATGGAATCCCTCCACTTTATTATTCATTTGAGCACAATAGTGTTCCATCACCAACATATACCACAATTTATTCAGCCATTCCCCAATTGAAGGGCATCCCCTCATTTTCCAATTTTTGGCCACCCTAAAGAGCGCAGCTATGAATATTCTTGTACAAGTCTTTTTCCTTATTATCTCTTTGGGGTACAAACCCAGCAGTGCTATGGCCGGATCAAAGGGTAGACAGTCTTTTAGCACCCTTTAGGCATAATTTCAAATTGCCTTCCAGAATAGTTGGATCAATTCACAACTCCACCAGCAATGCATTAGTGTCCCAATTTTGCCACATTCCCTCCAATATTTATTACTTTCCTTTCCAGGATGCATCTATAGATGTGGATATCTTTTTTATTTTTTTCCACATCAATTTTTTATATGAAACATCTCACATTTTCTTCTTTTTTCTCATTCTTTTGACTTTGTTTTTAAAAATTCTCATCTCCTAGCATTATTCATTTCCATTTTGTCCATTCTTTTTTTAGGGAGGTTTTTTAAATTACATAATAGTTTTTTTACATCTTTTGTTAGGCTGTCAAATCTCAGAGTCTCTCCACCAAAGATCTCCTTTCTTTTATAGTATTTTAAATTCTTGTGTCATTTTTATCAATTCACATACAAATTCATGAATTGACTGTTCTATTAATCATAAAAACTTTCTAAATGTTTTTAATGCTTTTAAAGGTGACAGATTTCCCTAACCTTATTACCGGGATATTTTTGTAGTGTAATGAATATGACATAACTATAGTACTCAAAATGTTACACACTTCCTGAAATGTATCAGAGGTACTTTTAGATTTCTCCCATTCCAGTCAAGATATGCGCGTGCGGGCGTGTGTGTGTGTGTGTGTGTGTGTGTGTGTGTGTGTGTGTGTGTGTATTTTCCCTTCTGTAACGAGCTGATTTTTTGGCTAGATTTGTACCTAAGAAACAAGCCCCCGATGTTATATGTAAGATTTCTTATTAGTTTAGTAAGTACTTATTATGCATATAAGGTATGCTTTACTTGCTTGAGGTTTTTACTCTATTCTTGAGATATTGTACACATGCTCAATTTAATTCTATGAATTTGACCTCAAAAATATACTTTGTGTGAAAAAAAAAAGAATAGCTTGCCTCATTAAGTGCTTGACACAGATCGCCTTGTTGCCACCATGATACTGGGTGACAACATAGTCATATGAATGAAACATTTTACAAGAAGACTTCTACTCTACCACACCACCAACTTTCTATGTGACCTTGATCACTTAATCGTTTTGAACATATTTTCCTCATCTTTGTCTTAATTTTCTTTCTAAATTAGAAAAAGTATTTCTGTCTTACATTGAATTGAATACAGCCATTGAATCCCTTGCCCATTTATCCTATTTGCATGTCTTCCTTTTCCAGATCCAAACTGTGTTACTTTCAGCATCACCCTTCTTCATTTATTCTCAAATGTTGCTGAAAGGAGAAGTCAAACACTCGTCTTTTTTAAAAAAATCTTTACCTTCAGTCTAAGAATCAATAATGTGTATTGGTTCCAAGGCAGAAGAGTGGTAAGGGCTAGGCAATGGGGATTAAGTGACTTGCCCAGGGTCACACAGTTGGGAAGTGTCTGAGGCCAGATTTGAACCCAGGACCTCCCATCTCTGGGTCTTACTCTCAATCCACTGAGCTGGCCCCTTAAACACTCCTTTTGATAATTCTACTACAATTTATATTATCCTATCTCAAGTGGACCCTGATTGCTGCTCTCTAACACTTCTGATGGACTCTCTTTTATTTTTCTTGGTGTAACATCTCCTCCCAACACCCAGCAACTTTTCAAAGTCTCCTTTTTTAATCACCTCAAGCCATTTATATTACCATTTCCTCAATTCTTCTTAACCTTTCCTCAATTCTCTATTGAAAAAATAGAAATCATGCATCAGGAGCTCCTTATCTACCCTAATCCTAGTCTTCAAATTTCTTCAGCACCATTCTCCATCCTTTCAGACTTTGCTGAAGTCTTGGAAGATATTATAGCCCTTCTTGCCAATGAAAATCTTGTACCCTGGATTCTTTCCTAGCCCATTTACCTGTACTATCAGCCCTTTCTCATCCTAATATCCAACCTGTCCTTACCAATTGACTCCTGCTCTATTGCCCAAAACCACGTAGATCTCTTCCATCTTTAAAAAAAACACCTCTTCATTGACCTTAACATACCCATAGTCTAATTGGTGAATGAGAGAAGAATGAAAAAGGGCTAATGGAAGTAGAGTTCATGAACATCAAAAGAAGAAACTTCCTTCAGGAATGGTAGTAGAGAAACTATCAGGAAATGATGGTGAGTAGTGAGGAAATTTCTTGACAAAGATGAATTTTAGTTTTCATCTTTCACTGGCAGATAGGAACTTATCACTAGAACTTAAAAGTTTCTAAGGAAATAACTTGTATTTCTGAATATTGCTGGCATAAATTTTTAGCTTCTAATAGAATGTAGAGCAGCACAAATTATAACTTTTAATAGGTTCAAACACATCTTCTAGCTTGTCCCTAAATGCATCATATAATCTTCCTGAAGTTTACTATTGCCATCACAATGGCAGATAATCTCAGTTTTCCCCACTAATTTGGGAACATTTCCAAATGTGAAATATGCTCTTCCATAGCTAATTTGTAGTTATGTGATGGGGTGGGAGGTCAATGGAGTTGGAATGGCATATCTTTGGATTTCAGAAAAATAAAGTGGATAAAAAAAGATTTTCTTCACCTTCTACTAGAAATTCTTCAGTCAGAAAATGGACTTTCTGTAAACATTTCTGTATCAAAGGAGGGAGAATTCACTTTATAATGGAGAATGGACTTTAAGTTGCAAGTTATGTAAAATATTATAAGAAAACAAGATGTCAACTCTAATTGAAAAACACATTCCATTATTTTCACCATAATTCATTTGCCTTTGGGTAAGTCATTAATCTTAAAGACTCAGTTTCTTCATTTGTAACTTAAAGATAATAATATCTATGGTACCTACCTCACAGGATTATTGTGAGAATCATAAGGGTCATACAGATGAAGTGCTTTGCAAAACTAAAAGTACTATGTGTCAGTTTTTAAATCGTTTCTGCACAAGTTATAGGGCTAACTTTAAATTTTTCTCCATAAATATTTCACTGAACTTTTGATTATTTAACACAAATAAGTGGATAAATGCAATATTTGGCTGAATAAGGACATAGATACCTTGAAATCTGGTGCAAAAACTAATAGTTGGCACTCAATTCCATTAATGGGATGTAGATGGGGCAGAGGTTGTTAACTCTTCTTCACAGTAATGTACCACTCTCTTTTCCAGAGGCAACCATATATTTGACATGGATCTTGCCCCATTATGTCCAGAAGGGATATTCCAAAGCACTGTGCAAGGACCAATATGAGATACAACAATAGATCTAATTTGATGATCCTCTTCTCTAGGACTTTACAATCTTTTTGGAAAGGCAAAACTTCCTTCTCTAAGAGGGTGGGAAGAAGGGAGGGAGTTAACTAGGTTTTTTAATGTAACAAACAAATAAATACATTTAAATGTTTAAAAGACAAAATTAATAAACTAGAAAACAAATGAGAAAGATAGCATAGAGGTTGTGAAAGTATCATTGTGTTCATGTCAGATCCAGGCAAAGTCCGACCAAAAAGGAACAATCATTAAAACATTTTTTATTCCTAGACAGATGTAGGATCAAAAAGCGAACTCAAAAGGGTGTTCTCGCCTTGGATTTGGAAACTCGTGCATTTCTTTCAGCACAGACCGAAACTTCTTGATGTCACTCTAAGATCCCAATGAACCAGGTGGGGAAAGGAGCCTGCTGGAGCAAGGGGCTGAACAGTCCAGGAGAACTAGACCTGATGATCACCTTCCTGTTGGGCATCTTGTGCTGGCACAGCCCATGAAAAACCAACTCCCTTTGGCTCGACATGAGGTAGCCACAGGGACTAAATGGGAGAGCCTGGCACAGTGACACACAGCAGGATTTCTAAGAGCTGGTGTTACCCAGATTGCCACATTCAGGCAGTCTGAGTGACCTTCAGAAATTCCAGGAAAGAATCTGGCTCTTCTGTTCTATTATTACCCACAAGATCCAGCTTCATGAGACGTTGACTAGGGCGACTGGAGCCCGAGTAAGTTAGATCTTAGTAGTAGAACGAGAGGTTCTTTGGGGAGTTCTGCAGCCTCTGAACAGATGTCCGGGTGGCCTGAGAAATACTTGAAAAACCATCTCCCTGAGACATCTGACAGCACCAAAAATGTCAAACTGCAGGGCTTCACTCTAGCTATTATCACCCAGAACTTCAAGTCCGGGAGATGTGCACTTGGTGGCACATCGGTGTTTCCTTGTTGGTCCCTCATTTCCAAGATGGCCAATGGATTGGATTTCAAGGGATCAGAGCTGGACAAAATTGTTAGTCTGATTCTCTCTTCCGGAGTCATTGAAGTCCAGGGGCATGACACAAATCAAAATGCCTCCTCATGTAGAGGCAGATAGAGGGTGGAGTGGATTGAAGACCAGGTCTAGAAATAGAAAGTCATGGGTTCAAATCTGGCATTGGACATTTCCCAGCTGGGTGAGCCTGGACAAATCACTTAACCTCCCTCACTAAGCCTTTAACCTTCTTCTGCCTTGGAACCAACACACAGTCTTGATTCTAAGACAGAAAGTAAGATGGCTGTTGTTGTTTTAATGCTTAGTAATCCATTGGTGACCTTGGCATAGCATGGCAGACCAAGCTCTTGACAGCACCTGCTTCAGCCTTCATGGACTTTGGAACAAACTACTCTCCTTTGCCATTTTACCCAGGAAAGTCTTCTTATGCTTGGGGTAGATATTCCCCCTAACTCACTGATGGGTGGGAAGCCTGTCAGTTATCATCCAACTGGCTTAACCAGTCTAACAAGACAATTTTACTGGAGTCACAAATGAGAGCTGGGTCACAGGAGGACACCAAAGGTGTCTAAAAGGTTCTAAAAGGGATTTGACAAGCCCTCAGACCAAAGGTGCTCCTTTTTCCCAAATACCTGAAGTTTTTCCCAAATACCAGCATACACTGGAGTATGCCGGTAAATGTTTAATAAAAAGTTTTCTAAGGGGAAATTGGGGAGAGCAACCTCTAAATATAATCTGCACGGTTCCCATTTTCTCAATCATTTTATGATGTCTACACAGCCAACAAAACTGTAACCCAAGTCTTGACTTAGAGTTTGTCAAGGTCCAAAAGGTAAATCTCACATGGAAAAAAAAAATTAAATCGGTTCCAAGAGCTAGTTCTAACACACCCACCCCTGCTACACTAACGCAGAGAGAAGCTAATGTACCAGCCACTATTGTCAGTGGTTTCCCTCACAGAAATTGTGCTCTTGAACCGATTCTAAGTGCCCCCAGATCTGCTTCCATAAGCCCACACAGCCAAGTTGAACCCTACAAGAAAAGATCAATTTCCTAAAAAGAAATAGCAGACATGACGTACAAAACCAAGAAAGGAAGGAGCAGAACTCTAGCAATGGGTATGTTTCTTCAAGGTCTGTTGGGTAATGTATTTCAGGGGAGAGAGCTCTAACAAAGAAGGGGATTCAGAACGGCTTCTAATGGGAAACAGCGGATGAACTTACCATTAACAGTAACCAGGGATCCCAACGATAATATCTCAACTATCATATATTAATTTATTTGATCTTCCCAATAGCCTGGTAGGGAATTCCTTCCTTTTATAGATGAAGACATTTGAGTCTAAACGGGGTTCAATAGCTTGCCCAACGTCACCTAACTATTTGAGGTAAGATTCAGATATATCTTCCTGACCCGAGTCTAGCAGGCAAGAAGTAAAGGTAAGGAAGGAGAGCAGACCAGACGTGAGAGGCTATGTATGACAAGCCCCAAAGGTGAGAGATGGAATGATGACTTTAGGAAATGACAGCCAGATCCATCCATCTAATATAGAGAATATATGAAAAGGAATATATGCAATAAACCTAGGAAAGAAGATATTCTGGACTCGATATGGCGCATTCCAGTCCTTTGGTAGTTGTTTTATTTGGAACAAAATAAGATTATTCAGAGCAACTAAGTGGCTCAGTAGTCAAACCTGGAGAAGGGAGGTCCTGGATTCAAATCTGACCTCAGACACTTCCTAACTATGTGACCCTAGGCAAGTCACTTAATCCCAATTGCCTAACTCTTACTACTCTTCTGCCTTGGAACTGATAGTTAATATTAATTCTCAGACAGAAGGTAAAGGGTTTTTAATTAATTTTTGTTATATTGAAAATGTTTTATTTACTTATCTGTTTGTTACACTAAAGTACCCAGTTAACTCCCTTCCTCCCTTCCCTCCCACTATTAGAGAAGGGATCATTTGACAAAAATATCTATAAAACTATGTTTTATTCTATTTATCAGCTCTTTGTCTGGAGGTGAAGAGTTCTAAAAAAGCAAAAACAAAAATGAGATGCTCCTAAATCTTTCAATAATGAAAAAATGAAAATTTAATTAGCCATAGCAAAATATTCAAACCTAAGCATTTAGGAAATCTTGACTTTATTCATATGAGCAAAGCTCTCCTGCTTGAGTTACTTATCATTTTCTGCCATATTTGCATCAGAGAATACCTGGAATACTATGGCTATTTTGAACACAAGATGACCAGGAAGATATGTCCTGAACATTTAGTCCTCTGAGCCAGTCAAATCTTGAACATAATTCCAATACATTTTATCAGATTTTTTAAACCTCTTTTTCCACCTGTTTCTTGATTCTGTTGGGGTTTGTTTTTTTTTAACTTTTCTTCATTGGATTTTTGTGCCTCTTTTTCCACTTGACCAATTTTGCTTTTTAGGCTGTTATTTTCTTTTTGCATTACTTTTATTTCTTTTCCCCATATTTCTTCCACCTCTCTTATTTGATTTTTGAGTTCTTCCAGTGTCTGAGACCAATTCTCATTGAAATTTTGCATGAGGTCGCTTTGATCTCACTGTCCCCCACTGAATCTGTGCCTTGCTCTTTGTCTTCATAGAATTATTCTGTGATTAGTTGTTTCTTTTGCTGTTTGCTCATTTTCCCAGACTGTTTTTGTCTGTAGCCTGGGAGTTCTGAAAATGACTGATTCTGTTTCTTCTGTTGATGGCTTTCAGGACTCAGCCCTGCAAGTTATTTTGTCCTGGGGCTAAAGGTTTCACTGCAGGCTTGAAGGGGCCAACCACTATGAACTTGGGGACCCATCTTTCAAATTGTTTTGCGGGAGAGCCCTCTCAATCCATCTTATTGCTGATTTTATTCTTGTTGCTATTTTAAGATTGAGTTGAGAGGATTCTCAGAGTAACTTCAGCTTTCACTGCTATTAAGCCACTATTTGGGCTCTTTTAATACATATTAAAGGAAAACTGGCCTGACTTGCCTCTAGCTAAATAATTTTAGGACTCTTACTAGCCCAGGCTGTACAATTGAAGTGTAATATAGGCCACTGTTAAGAAGAAAAACTAAAACTAAAACAAGAATCAGCAAAACTAAACAAACTATATAACAGTTCTCTAAAGGAGTGATCAAATATTGAAGAACAAAAACCAGAAATGCCATGGTTTTTCTTTAATTTCCTACTTTTCTCTTTACTCTGGAAAGATCAAGTCCTAGATCTAAACACTAAGGTCCATGTGGAACTTAATGCCAAATTTTTGTGGTTTGATATTCATGGAGGTATTACAGATCTTTTTCAGAGCTAGTTCTGAGAATTTTGTATTTTTGTTGCTCCTAAGGTAGTCTGATTCAGGGAGAGCTGTGGTCTCCTGCTCACTACACAGAAAGGACCCCAGATCTCAGAAATTATCTTGCTAAAAAGGCACCATATACAATTAATATCAATACTAAACATATAAGCACAAAATGGCATAGTGTCCAAATTTTTAAAGGAAATGTTAAATGAACCATTCTGGAGAAATAGAACTATAGACAAAGAGCTTTAAAACTGTGCATACCCTTTGATACCAAATATATCAAAGAAAAGGGAAAAGGATTTATTTAATAAAATATATATAGTCTTTTTTTGTGGTGGCAAAAATCTCTGGAAAGCTCAATGTAAAAGTTAAACTAGTCTTTAGTAATAAAAAGTATTCTATTTATGAGGTTTATTAAGATTATTAGAAATCAATGATACAAAATAATAAGCCACGTTTGTGCCCATGGCTGACTAGCCAATTCAGAACCCACCCCCCCACTCTTAGCTTACTTACTACATCATTGCAAAATGGAAGAGACCATGTGGGAGGCAGAGAGCCAGTTGAATACTAATTGTGATCTCGCCCAGGTGGAGACTTAGGTGAGATTATAGGGAGTTCTGGGAAATACCAAGGACTTCTGGGGATTGAAGTCTGGGGTTCAAACCTCCATTTTTACAGCAACTTATAACTACTTCTTAGCACTCTTGGTCCCTTGGGTCCAGAATTGATACTGTTCCTCAGAGCCCCTTCTCCTCTTAACTAAAAGTGCTCCTCTTTGCCCAGAAATGTTTCCAAACATCTTCCATGTCTGTGTCTAGTACCAGCACAAAGATCCCCTGTAATCTTTTTATCACTAGCTTCCAGGTCACCTTACCATCCCTGGATTGAGAACTCCCAACGCTGTTGCTATTTCTGTTGCCACCATCTAGACTCGCCATTGGCTCTGCATCCATGTGGTTTCTGGGCCAGTCACTGCATTCATGTCACAGACATCTTCCTCCAACCTCTTCAGTTGTCTTGGACAAGAAGTTTCAATTTGATGTGGTTTCTAAAAGGTGTTTGGAAGTTGGGAGGTGGACTTAGTACTTCTTATGCTCTGCCATCTTGGCCCCACCCCTGAAAGATTGCTTTGGACGTGCACTGCCTTTGCATTCTCCTGTTCAAGTGTGGATGCTACTCTTACTGATGCGAAATGCTACAAGTCACAATCTCATTACCTTTGGCTGGTCCACCCTAAGAGAAGAGGTCAGTAACTGCCACACTGAATGTTTCAGTCATCTCAAAAGTATTTTGACCCATCATGGCAGGTCTGGGTTTCTGGCAGTGATCTTTCTGTTCAATGCAGGAAATTCTTCCCACTGCCAAATGGCCCTTTCTTAAAGACGCAGAAACTCATAACATTTCAAACTCTGATTATGGCCATCAAGACTAAGAAGGTTCAATTTAGGTCAGCCCACCTGTTTAAGGTAGGAGATTTTGGGGAGGGAGAGAGAGAGAGAGAGAGAGAGAGAGAGAGAGAGAGAGAGAGAGAGAGAGAGAGAGAGAGAGAGAGAGACAGAGAGAGAGAGACAGAGAGAGAGAGACAGAGAGAGAGAGAGACAGAGAGACAGAGACAGAGACAGAGAGAGAGACAGAGACAGAGAGAGAGAGAGAGAGACAGAGAGAGAGACAGAGAGAGAGAGAGAGAGAGAGAGAGAGACAGAGAGAGAGAGAGAGACAGAGAGAGAGAGACAGAGAGAGAGAGACTGAGGTACTGTCAAAAGTTTTGGAACTAGCTCAAACGGACTCTCTGGGTTGTTAAATATTCAGTGGAAATATTTATTGCATTTAACAAAAATCAACAAATACTATAAATCGGGGCTTAATTTGTTGTTTTGTTGATTGGCTCCAGTTTAGACTCTAAGGCTAAAAAAAAGATGTAAATTAACCCAATAAAAAACCCAATATAAATCTGTGAAGGATGGACTGTAAAGAAGAGAAATGGAAAGTGAGGAGTTCAGCTGATTCTTATATTCGTCTAAATAATAGAATCTAAATTTGAGTGGTAGTTGTGAGAGAGGAGGAAAGAAGATGGATGCACGATCTATTGCACACACTTCTTGCTGTGATAAAAACAGTTGCTATGTTATGTGTAGGTGACTCACAGCTGTAAAAAATTTATTCCCCAAAGAACATATATGTAACTCCACTGAAATAGTAGCAACAGCCAAAAATATGTGGAGCCTTCAGGATTTACCTGGTTTACTTAACTGTCTTTGGATGTTTTTAGAATCCAGAGAAATGTGGAAAGACATTCACCTTTGACAGCAGAGACAACTGACATTCTCAGCATCTTTTCTACATGGCATCTTATTAGAAGAAATCCAAAACATAATGCAATCATTCACTAACTCATTAAGTTATAATCTATAGTCTAGTAATAACAAAATCTAAATAACCCCAAATGAAAAAGTCTATAATGTCAATAAATGTGATGTCCTTCAGAAAATATCAAGAAACCAGAAACGAAAAGCAAAAATAAGGGAGGAAAAGAGAAACCAAGTAACTAACAGATTCAAAAAGTTCTACCAGAAAATTATGTGATACAAGGTGGCAATGTATGTTCCACATCTGATAAGATGTCCCACATAAATATGATATTGCATACACACACTTATGAAAGTTTAGCTCAAATATCTCCTTGTTTCTCATCTGATTTTACTTCTTTGGGATTTCTCGAACTGATTTCACCAGGTATTTTTGTCCTCCCCATATACAACTTTTTTCAACTTTTTGTATTTTGTCTTCCTCTGTTAGATTCTCCTTCTTCACTTCCTGAGACAAGGACTACCTTTACTTTTTCATATTTGAATTGCCAGTACTTAGCACAGTGCCTGACACGTAGGAGGCCATTAATAACTTTATTAACTGTTATATATGAAATGTATACATATATACATATACACAATTATATAAAGTGTATTTATATAGGTGCACATATATATTTATATACACAAAGATTCTTCATATTTTAGTGAACATGATCTCCACCAGCGATGAAAACCCCTTAAAACATCAAAGGGCTCTTTTAAATGAACATAGCTATGACATAGAGTTCCTCCTACCCTTTTAAATTGGTTTTGCAAGTACTTGGTAAATGAAGGTTAAATTTCTACCTAGAAATAAAAGGGAGAAATAATTTAAATCAAAACAATCTAAATGACATTAGTTCATATTGAACATATGTTTCATAAATGTGTATATTTTCTTTCTTTCTCAGGTAAATCACAAAAGAGAAATAGTGACAATGGCCAAGTTGACAGAGTCCATGAGTGAGTACCTTTGACATTTATTTAGCTTTTATTTTTTTCCTTTAAAGCCATAAAGTGCAAAATGTTTCAAAATCTATTACTTTTAACAAGAGTTTCTAGTTCTCCTAACTCTTTCAAACACATCAGTTATAGTAATACAATAAAAAAATAAATGTCATACTAACCCAATATATTATTCAAATTTCGTTTTATGTAGGACAGAATTCTATAATTTAAAAAAGACTGATTTTTTTTTAAAAACCCTTATCTTCCATCTTAGAATCAATTCTATGTATTGTTTTTAAGGCAAAAGAGTGATGAGATTGGGGTTAAGTGACTTGTCCAGGGTCACACAGCTAGGAAGTATCTGAGGCCAGATTTGAACCTAGGACCTCCCAGCTGCCCCAACTCAATAAGTTTTTGAGAAAATAGCATGAATTCTCCTTGTTTTCAATAATTGCCCAAGAAAATAGTCTATAGCAAGAAAATCTGGACTTTCAGTTATCATATATATTTGAAATCTGTAGCAATGCCTAAAGTGAGGCATAAATATTTCAAATCAAATCAAATATTTCAAAAGGCAGACATAAAAAAAAGTCCCTGAAGTAGAAGTAATTTACAAGACATATGAGTATTTGGGAGTTTTACTAGATGTCTAAGCCATGGTTTTTTTTTTAAATGTAAGGCATGTTTGGGGAGGGGAGAAGAGATAAATGATATAGCATATGAAAAATGGAAATTCCAATTGTTGAAGCTTAAAAACATGAAAATACACTTTCAAGGCCAGAAGAATTATCAAAAAAAAAAAGGTGTGAAAAAAGACATCTGAAACTGGGCACTTTTCTCTGTGAATGTTTTTTTCAGGTATTATAAAAATTTTATTCTATAACATACCAACAAAAACATGTAAATGAAACAAAAAAGTAAAACAAGACAATAAAAGCATAAAATCCTTTGTGTATACTTTTCTAAATGAGCACGCTAATTTTAATAGTATAATAATGAAAAAATCCTGTTTGCTTCCTGAGCTCATCTAAATTATGTTTCTTCTCTGTATTTTTTCTGTATTCATTGATAAAAGATGTTGTCGTTGCAATTGTTTTAATAGTAGTAGTAGTAGTGATGTCATGGTTTAATATTTACAAAGTGCTTTACATATTTCACTTGATGCTCACAGCAACTCTTTGAGGTAGGTACTGCAGTTATTATTATTCCATCTTTACTTATGACAAAACTTAGGCACAAAAAAGTTAAGTAGTTTACCTATAGCAGTGATGGTGAACCTTTTAGAAACTGAGTGCCTAAACTGCAACCCTCACAACAAATGTAAGCCCCGCCTCCCAACATTACCCCAGACTGGGGAAGGAGGAAATGCTCCCATTGGACAGCTGGGCAGAGGAGCAGGTGATGTGAGAAATGTACTCAAGCACATGTGGGGAGGGGGAGGGGACAAACACTCTTCAGCACACATGCCCATAGGTTTTCCTACCATAGGTCTATAGTCATATAGTCATAGGGAGGATTTTACATCATATTCCTGACTCAAAGACTAATTTATGGTCAGGAGTTATATTGTAATCTTGAATCTGTTTTTTTGTTGACTTTTTTATTTTTAGTTCTAAATCATGTTCTAGAAGTCTTTCCATATCTATTTAAATTCTTAATATTTATCATTTCTTAGCATATAATAGTATTCCATCATATCTGTCAATGAAATTTGTTCAACCATTTGCCAATTAAAAGTTTTTTATTTCTTTTCCTCTATTACAAATTATAGCCCTGTGAATATTTTTTTTTTGCAGAAAGCTCTTCCCCTCCCCCTATTAAATAACATTGCCAATGTATAGATCTAACTGTGGAATCACTAATCAAAGGATGTACACAGTTTTGTAGTTCTTGTGTGTGGCTGCCACAAATTAATATATTCTTGAATGAACCCTGAGAAGAGAGGTTGAAGACTGAGGGAGAATGGGTGATGAGGGAAAAGGAGAGGGGAAACAATAAAGGAAGAAAGACTCGGTGCTTAAGGATTCTCTTTGTCTTTTTCTCCCTTGCTTTTCTTCCTTCTTTTCCTCGTCCTCCTACATAGTTAAAAACAAAAGTTTATTGAGGTTTTGCGGTTCATCGCATAGGCACTGGCTATTTTACATTCAGACAAATTTCCCCTCCACTTTGCTTTTGTCCTTTTAGGACTCTAATTTTATTCTCCTATATGAAAAATGGAGTGTAATAGTTGTAGCTTGTTTTGAGATCTGGGTAGATCTTGCTTAGATCTGTAAAACAGAAGCAGAGAAAGGCTTGAACTGACCTGCTGGGTCACTTTTGTGTATCCATCAGCTCATCCGACTCAGTAGCCAATTCAGTACTGGACTCTTCCTCATCTCTGTACAAGCACCTCAACCTTGTTTAAAGCTGAAAGTTAGACCCAAAGCTCCCACACAGTAAAGGACCAATAAGCACAATTCTGAGCATACTTATGGGGAAGAGGACCGGTTAGAGAGAAGAAGCTTCGAGGCACATAAACCACTGGCAGGACATTCATACACACAAAAAGGATAGGATGGTTCCATCCATTTAGCACCAGAAGAGATCTTAGAGGGGACATATTGAGTCAAAAAATGGGAATAAGTACTACCTGTGAAAGAGTTTTCTCTTCCCATCTCTTTTCTAAAGGATAGTGACTCCCATCAAGAGGAGAGTCGAAAGTGGGGGCCAAAAGCTGGTTATGTCACTCTTTTCAAGGAAAAGAGTTTTGGGGATAAATTATAACTGATCACCACTTTAAATATTATTATTTTTATTTATTATATTATTTTATTATATTATTATAGTTTTTTAAATAATTTCCAGGTTGAAACTGAAAAGACATGCCTTTACATATCTAAGGCTTAATTCCCTTGCAACAAAATTCCATTTCCTCAATAAATATACAACAAATTAATAAAGCCATTTATCCAAACAAAAATCAGGGATGGTTTACATCTGAGAATTCACATAGAGAATGAGCATAAAATCTCCCTTAACTGAGTCTCCTATCCCATCAAGGGGAAATTCTCCAGTCTCTAGTTTAGTGAGCTGGCGATCGGGACACGATTAAGGCACAAGTTCCTCTGCATCTTTTTGCATCTTCCCAGACTCTTTTTCTCCTTTCTGAGATCTGAGGAGAGTCTGGAACCACATCTTCTCTCTCAAAGCTGTCCAGCCAGAAAACTATGATCTCCCTTTTACCCCAAGTTCTAATCAACTTTGCCCCTCGTGCAAGGATTGAATATCGAATGATGTATCTCCACCAATGAGAAGAGTCCCATGCTGTGAGGGAGAGGTTGCATTCAGAATCCAAGAAAGCCAGCAAATAATTAACTGGGGAAAAAAAAGTCCATGTAGAATAGTTGGGAATCAGATAAATGCATAAGATTTGTCAAATAAATAAGCAAAAATCTGGAGAAATTAATAGAAAATTACTACCTAAATGAATCCACAAATCATAGGATTTTAGACTTAAAATCAAAAGGGCCCTTATAGATTATCTAGCCCAAGTTCCACTTTTTACAAATGAAAAAACTAAGACTCAATGAGATTAAATGGCTTATTCAAGATCATAAAGTGGGGAAATTGGGATTCGAATCTATGCCAGCATTCTTTCC
This sequence comes from Monodelphis domestica, assembly GCF_027887165.1. NCBI lineage: Eukaryota > Metazoa > Chordata > Mammalia > Didelphimorphia > Didelphidae > Monodelphis > Monodelphis domestica. The sequence goes on from NC_077230.1 coordinate 4,651,997, forward strand.
CCTTTGATGCAACATAAGTTAAAATAGTAATGAAATCATTCTCAGAGAAAATAAAATAATAACAAAATGCTAATGGCAAAATGAATATTCAATCTGAAAAGGAAACAAAGGAGATTTGCAACCATCATATTTTAAATTATACAATCAAGCAGGAATTATCAAAACTTGGATAAAATAAAAAAAAATTAACAGAATAGAAATTAAAATACTAGAACCAAGTCGTTTTGGTTGTTTTTTCATTTTCAGTCATGTCCAACTCTTTGTGACTCCTCTTGGGGTTTTTCTTGGCAAAGATACTAGAGCAGTTTGCTATTACCTTCTCCTCTTCATTTTACAGATGAGGAAATTGAGGCAAATAGGCTTATGCAACTTTCCCAGGGTCATATAGCTAGTAAATGTTTAAGTTCAAATTTGAACTCAGGTCTTCCTGACTCCAGATGCAGCATTCTATCTTCTGCCTATAGGCTAGGTTTGAAATCAGCAGACCTCGGTTTGAATACTATTTCTACCAGTTTCCCTTCCTGGTCATTATTATTCTTCCTCCCACTAGAGGGTTAGTCCTAGCTATCTCCTATTCTGACTTCAGTATATATAAGTGACCTGTTCTCATGGACTGAGTTAATATCTCTATGCACATAACTCCAAAAATCTATATATCCAACCCAAATTTCTTCCACTTATTCTAGTCCAATATTGCATTATACTATAATCCACGTGTCTAACAGGAATCCGTATCTAATTGTCTCAACAATACAGCAAACACAACATGACTAAAACCGAAACCCTCATCTTCAACCATAAATATGTCTAACATCTTTCTTTGCATATCTATGTTTAATTCTGATTTCAAGAATTCCTATGGGTTCATGCTTATACTGCATATAATCTAGTGCTTCCCCAGGGCAACCTTTTACATTATCTTCCTTCATACTTCTCCTAGGATGTTAGCTCTTCATGTAACCTTTTCTTAGTTCCCCGCTCTTGGTATTCTCTCCCCCTTCAAATATTCTTAAACATCTTTGTATGAATTCTTCTTTGGCACCTTCACCTCCTGCCATATTTATGTGTTTTGTTTTCCTCTAGTAGCATATAGGTCTCTTGCGGTCAAAGAGCAACTCATTTTGTTTCAATATACCCAATACCAAGCCACAGTCTTGCATATAGTAAATGCTTAATACATTCATAGGATCATAGTGTTGGAAGAGATCTCATCAACCTTGCAAGCAAGAAATTCCCACTATCATAAACCAAGAAGGGGCTACCGAGGCTTCTGCTAGAAGACCTCCTGCCAGAGAAACTTACCACTGCCATAATGAATCAATTCTACTCTTGGGTTACTCTAGAACTCTAGTTTTTCCCTTATATCAAGCCTAAATTTGCCTCTTTGCCTCTTGCCTATCAAAGAACCCAAGTCTAATCTCACTTCCACATGGCAACCTTTTTGATACTCAGCAGCGCTCCTTCAGTAGAGATCCTTCCCCTTAACCTTAAACTGAGGGACCCAAAACTAAATTTAATAATTTAATAATTTAAATAATCATTTAAAAGGGGTCTGGTGAAAGCCAAATAGAGAGAAAACCACTTCCTAATGTGCATCAAGGTCATGGTTACTTTTTTTGACTGCGACCTCTTACTACTGGCTCATTCAGAGTAAATACTATACTCTAACTTATTTTTACATTTCTCCAATTACCATATACCCATGGCATACATAGTATACTAAGCTTAATAAATAATTGTTGAATGAAGTGGGAATCATTTAGAAAACTTCTCCATTCTCCCAAGAAGGGACCTGATATCCCAGATTACTGCATTTTTCTCAGGCAATTACTTGACATTCTCCATGCTGGTTTTTAATTGGGCAGCAACTATGTAGTTGGATACTGAGACTACACCACTGGCCACAGACTTCTTCTTATGTTGACCCCAGTCTTGACCATGATTTCCACTTGAATGCCACTTCTCAACAACAGATGACATTTACATCAGCAGTTTCACCTAGTTATTAAGTGGATAGAACAAGAGCTTAAAGTCACTATTTTATGGGGTCAAGGAGTTGGTTTACCAATTGTCAAATTGAAGCCAGCTAAATCAATAGATTTGTTTTGTTTTAACCTATCAGCCTGAAGAGCACATAGTAGGTTGTTCTTAAGGTGCAGCCTCAGCTTTATCACAATATACAGACATATGTTCAGTTCAATGATATAACACAGTCCACTAACATTGACTGATAGATTGATATACTTAATCATGTCAATAAAATCCTAATTCTTCTTGTATTTGATACCCTCTGAGGACCAGGATGTGGAGTTGTGGAGTATTAAAGGATTTTATTGTCCAAAGACTGAGGGAAGCCAAAATCATTCAGCAGTTCATACACAGATGCTCTCCTTTGTTAGCTTTTATAAGTACTCAGAGAATACCTCTACAGCCTTCGAAAGGAAGGAGTATACCAAGGAAATGTTAATGTTCTTTCTTCAGTGTGGTGGTAACTAAGTAAAGGATGCTGTGTTTGATCCCCAAGAAATGCATCCTGCCAGTGCTCTTTCCTCCTCTTTTGCTGTGGGATGGGCCAGCCTCTCACAGGGGATGAGGTTTTGGAGATGGGATGGTGTTCACGGAATGATGAATAGGACACAGCTTTCCATTCAACCCGCAGTAACACAGGTTTCACAAGATAAACTGCTCGCCTTTTGGCTGAGGCTTGGCTTTATTTTATACCCTCATGATCACACATCTACTTGGCACACAATTTCACTCTCAACATACATGTTTCCATAGAACCTAACAAGAGATGTGAAGCCTGAGATAGTCAACAAAACATTGTTGCTAAGTTCAGGGTCAGAGGATAGAATCAACATGACACAGATTTGCCAGAAGTTTTTATGCCTAGAAAAGAGGGCCCTATCTAAGTGGGTATATAAGAATCCTTAGGTTTAATTTTGTAAGTGGGATCTTCTGGTAATATTCTGGAGGGACAGAATGGGACATCTGAATTAACCCTGCAAGCATGTTGTTCTCATATATTTTTCCTGGGGCTAAGTAAGAATAATAATCATAGCAATTCCATTAATAAGGGGATGTTAATAAGGAAAGTCACTTGGGGAAGTTTCAGTGGGTATTTCTATCCTTCCTGGGACTGCTTTGCAGTCCTTGGTTTCCACGTGTGACTGTGTCAAACAGCATGGTCTCTGATGGCTCTCGGCACTCTTTCTATATCAGCAATGGCATAAAATAGTCAATCTCCACAAAAGATGTTAATTTTTCACTGAAGTACTAACTTTCCTTTCATGTCTGAAATAAAGACAACTGAAGTAGATATGGCAGTGGCACAGGGTAATCAGAGTAGAAACTTTCTAGGAAGAGAAGGGAGGAGGCATTCCCCAAGATTTTATTATACCTTCCCCAATGCCAAAAACAATAATTAAAACATTTAATAAATTAATGGTTTATAGATGAATCCTGTAATCTAGAGTTCATAAATTTAGGATGAATAAATATTTATTAAATGCCTACTATGTGCCAGACACTGGGTTAAATGCTAATGACACAAAGAAAGGCATTAAATAATGCCTATTCTCATGCAGCTCACAATGTTACAGGGGAAAATAACCATGAAAAGAAGCTGCAAAAGGTGTCACAGTAGGGGAAGGGTTGTGACCTAGGGCATAATGAGTTCTTGCAGCTCTGGTGGAAAATGACTTAATGAAATTAAAGTTTAAATCAGAGTTGATTGCATCTTGCAGAATGATGAGTTTCTGGAAATGATGAAGTTCAGAGAATTCCCTGGGTGCCCTCTTTAAATGTTGGAGGATTTGGGCGGAACTTTCAAATGTCCAACCTCCACCCTCTCCAGTCCAAGAGAGGAGCCCCAGGGAGAGGGCTTGTCAAGGAGGTATATTGATTTTATCTTGTAAATTGATTTCTGGAGACGATAAAGTCTGGGGAAGCAAGGGGGTATGAAATGATGAGTTCAAAAGAATCACAAATGATTCCTGTTGCCAAAGGATTGCTCTTTATTTACACAATAGACTACTGAGGTCCAAAGAAGCAAAATGACATGTTCAACTTAACAAAGCAATATATACACATATATTCAAAAAAATGACATACATATATCATAACTTTCCTCTGCTTCCCTCCTTTCTTCTTTCCCTCTCTGTCTCTCTCTTTCTGTCTCTCTGTCTCTTTCTCTCTCTTTCTCCATTACCATTTTTCATTGCTCTGACCCAAAGTAAAAAATAAACAAATACATTTTTAAACTCTTTACTCACACATCCTCTGTTATCCTTACCCACCTCCCACAAGTTGCCACCCAGTTTCACTATCCTCCATCCCTCCCTCCCACCACCTGCCACCTGGATCCAATATATTACTCCTCCCTCCCACAGCCTGCCACTTTATTTCACAACCCTTTCCCTCTTTCCCTCCCTCCCTCCCACAAATTGCCATTCTTATCTCTCTTTCCCACTCTTCATACCATTTATCAAACATGGTTTTCTGCTCCCAAAAAAAAGACAGTGGAAGGAAGTGAGAGGATATACCTGAAGGAATATGTAACAATTCTCATCGCACCTAAGCAAGTTGTAAGATAGGTATATATATCTATATATATATAAATTTCTTGGAACCTCCCCTTAAGAGTCAAAGGCTGAAAGGGAGAAATGTTAATTTGGCAAAAGTGGCCAAATGGATCTGAGAGATGCCATGTTTACTGAATAGTAATGGTGGCCAGAGTATCAACATGATGCCAACCTCAGAAATAAGCAGAGATAAAGTAAAAGTATAAAATGTGTGGATAAAGTAAGACCAAATCGAATATTTTACACAAAATACAAGTGAATAAATAGTAAGAAGTTAAAAATATAAAATGCAATTTTTTTTTAAAAAGTCAGAATTCTACAGATTTCAAAAAGGCAGAGGAAGAAAGGAAGGAACAGGAGGATCCAAAAACAGTTGAAAGCAAAAAACTCTTTTCTTAGAAAAGGATGGATAAAAACATTTTATCTAAGGAATTAGCTTTCCATTCTCTAGGCTCTGTCTGCCTCATTTAATATTCTCAACAAGAATGGCTAGAGCTCTTTGGAATATTTTTAGAAAATAATCTGTTACCCATTTGCTCATTCCATGTAGGCCCCATCCCCTTCACATTTTGTTTTGCCTAGTTACCCTGCTGTTCCTTTCTCTAATGCCATGCAAACTAGGTATGGCAACAGGTATTGTTCCCATGGGATCAAAAACACTGCTTATGTCTCCCTTAACTCTCATGCTTGTTTTTGGAGAGGCTATTCAAGAGGGCTTTGAAAAGTTCAAGGGCTTGACATGGATTAAAATCCTGGATTGGTAGAGAATGTTAAGATATTGACTTCCAGCATGGCAGCATATGGGCAAAAGGAATGGGATGCCTCATATGAATGAACAGCTGAGAGAATTCCATCATCTTTGAAAAGAGTCTACTTTCCAGATTCGAGATTGTTAAGAGTGACATTCTAAAGGCTCTAAATGTCATCACATCAAGGTTATCAGTGGCATGGAAATTCACAGACCAACATATTCAAAATGGTGTTTTTCAGACTATTGTTCAGTCATTCATGTTCAACTCTATATTACCCCATGGACTCGTCAAAGCTACTGGAGCAGGTTGCCATTTCCTTTCCCAGGGTATCCTCATTTTGCAGATAAGAAACTGAAAAAATAGGGATTAAGTGACTTGCTCAGGCTCACAGAGCTAGTAAGTGTCTGAAGCATGGATTTGAACTCAGATCTTCTTGACTCCAGGTCCAGTATCCTGCACAGCCTGTACCTCCTAGCTGCCCCAGTTTATAAAATGAGCCAGTGCTAAGCCATTATCCTTATATATTTCAACTCTTTCCTATCTCTGTCCCCTATGAATCCTAAGTAGTAAAATATATCGATATTATATACCTACATCTATATAACTAAAATCGTCCGTAAAAGCTGGGGGCACAATCCTTTAAGTGGATTCGAAAACTACTTGTCCATTTCCACTAGATTTGAGGATTACCTGTCTTTCCTTGTTCTCTCAAGTAATGCCACACCTAAGATACAGGCAGGGTGTAGCTACAGATTTCATTTTTAGGTATAATACCTGTGGAGCAGATGAGTTTTCTGCTTCTGGATTCATCTGTGATTCCAGGCAGTCTAGTCTCAGATGATTGATTTTGATTTCCTGAATTCAGACTACAATTGAACACTATTCCCTATTCACTTTCTGCTTTCTGAGAAATGTATTTAATTCAAATAAAAGCTGCGCCTTAGCTGGGAGGAAAATTCCCAAATAATGGAATTAAGGTACACAACGGACTTCCCATAGCTGTCATTTGTATGGCATTTCAAGGTTTACAGAACACTCAGTACATTATCTAACAACAATCCTACGAGGTGGCTGATGTTATTCTTCTCCTTTTATAGATAAGTTTCCTTACAGTGTATTCATGTAAAACCCACAAAGGCTAAAGGGCTTCCCTAAGGTCCAGCCATTCTGTATATCAAATAGAATTGAATCCCAATTTTCCCATGCAATGCCATACCTAGGTTCTGGATGTTTTTTTGTCAGTCCTCTCAATTTTCAGAATGAACACTCTTCAATTCATCTTGATAGTCTTCAAGTGAATCCAATAGAGGGCAAGCGAGATTGTGCCCCAGGACACTAATAGTGAAGGAGAAACCATTAAAGGAGGTGTGATCTTTCCCCTGGTGACCACAATCGTCCTACTTTGCTTGATTCTCCAACTTATGTCGTCATATTCTCCAAGATCTTATCATCTGTCTGGGGGACCTCTTCATTACCATTCCCCAGGACTGTAGGTAACAAGAGATGCTCTCCCAGTCTGCAATTGTACCTGTGATCATACTCTGTATTATACCATCTCTTTCCCTTTATCTCACCATGGTATGATCCTTTTTATCACTGCGACTGTGCAACACGGCTTCGCCACTTCAACTCTTAGCAAGACAAGACTCCTTCCCCAGCTCTACAAATCCTAACAAACCAGACCAGGACTCCCAGTTTGTTCATTCACAGAATTCATTCACAGAGCATTATCCAAATAAGGTGATGGAGACAATATATACCTCTGCCCATAGGATACTTAACATTGAATCAAAGATTTAGCCCTCAAGCAATGAACCAGAACTGAGCTGCATCTCAACTGTTATGACTGAAGCAAACTATGAGATTCATCCCATAAGCCTGGGCTACAGGCTACAACCAAGTAAACAAGGCAGGAGCTGTGGATGCTTGACCCAATGGTAATTCTAAAGCTTGGAACCCCTGAATTTGCAGAACCTTCTAACTAGAACACAGGGGTTAAGGCTTCAACCAGGAACAAGCCTAGAGTTATGTTCTCCAAATCCAAACTGAAGTTAACCCAGGAAACTCAGACCAGAAGCGTCAATAAAATATATTGAATAGCATCATAAATCATTAGAACCCACTGAAAGTTTGCTGATGTCTGTTCTGATCTGCAAATCCCAATCCAAAGAGCAAGAGGTGGGCAGCATAAGTAAAAGAATAGTCATAAACTAAACACATTTGAACATTGTAGGCAAGAATGTGAAGGCTTCTCTTAAGAGAAAGGAAAGCAAAAATCTGGGATGAGGGATGAGTAAAGAGCGAGAGAAGTGAGACAAGAAGAATCCGGTTATTTCATTTAGATCACAAATGTCAGGCAAATTTCTTCTACTTACTTCCAAAGTAGAAGGTAGGAGAAAAGAGAGGAAAATGCAAGGAGACAATGGAAGGAGACACAATTAATAGTAATAACTGTTAATGAGGTTAACTCATCCATAAAAAGAAAATAACAGCAGAATGAATTAGAATGCAGAATTTAACGGTATAAAGATTACAAGAAACACCTGAAACAAGAATTTATGTAGTAAAAATGAAGGTCCAGAGGAAAAATGGCTGAACTCATAAAAAGTAGGAAAATGATCATGATTTTAGACAGAAACAAAAAGATAGACATAATTTTTAAAAAAGTTAAGAGAAATTCCTTTATGATTAAAGTCACCATAGATCACTAGCAATAATTACTATATATACAATGAATAACATATCCAAATGATTAAAGGTTAATTAAATTGGAAGGGAAAATAATAAAACAATAAAGGTAGGGAGACAATGTATACCTTTTTTATACAAATCTAAGAGAGAGAAAAGAAAGAAATTAAAGATCTGAATAAAACTGCAAAAAAAAATAGATGTGATAGATGTCTGAAGATTAAAGAATGGAAAATCTAAAAATTTACATATTACTCATCTGTAGATGACATTTTACAAACACTGGCTGTTTTTGAGAATAAAGACCTCATCAAAAATGTACAAAGCAGAAATATTAAGTATATCATTAAAAAGAAACTAACATAATTCTTAAAAACTGATAGTTCAAAGAATATATTATAAAAATAGAATATTTCATCATTGAAGAAAATGCCAATTATGATTCAATATACAAAACTTATGAGATACAGCTAAAGCAGTTATGAAAGGAAAATATTTATCTCTAAACGTTTTCATCAACAAAAAGAAAAGGAGGAAAAGAGGGAAAGAACCAATTGATGAATTGGGACTACTTTAAAAAAAAGAACTTAATCAGTCAAAAATTGTCAAATAAATAACAAAATCTAAATTATAAAAATTTAAGAAACAAGCTTTTTTTTACTAGCAAATGGACTAAAATATATTAAAAAGATTCTACACTATAATCATGTTGAATTTCTATGAATTAGGACTGGTTCGGTTTAAAGAAGGTTAATGAAATAAACAACATGATTGTGTTATCAAATACTGAAAACGCTTTTGCTGAAATTTAAAAACAGTTTCTATTTTTAAAAATCTCATAGGAATAAATAGACTTTACCTTAAAATTGCAAATATTATTTATTTAATTCAAAGAGTAAACATTGTATGCCCTAGAGAAAATAAATATCAGTAAGATCAGGGGTAAATCAAAGATACTCATTATTACTACTACTATTTTTTTCTTCCTTAAAATCAGATTTTATTTCAGTCATTACAACTGAACTCTAAACTAAGGTGCTAAAATTCCACATCTTTCAATATTGACCTAATAATATGGCACATGTACATGGCAAGGCTAAATCTGGAATTACTACTGCTATTTATCATAGTGCTAGAAATGCTAGCTACAGCAATAAGAAAAGAAAGAAAATTGATGGAGAAAAGCCAAAGGCAAAGATGAAATGACATTAATGCTTTTTTCTGATGATATAATAGTATACTTAGGGAACCATAGTGAGCCAAATAAAAAGTAATTGAAGTAATTCACAAATTCAGCCAAATTTTGAGATACAAAATAATTCCACATCAATCATTAGCATTAATTCAAAATAAGCTTTAAAAAACTAAAAAATATTTGAAGGTGGTTCTACCAAAATTCATCCAGGACTATATGAATCCAACTACTAAAAAATTCTTCACAAAAGACAGACCTAAGTAAAGAGAAACAATAAGAGTTTATACATCCATTGCACCAAAGTAACAAAAAGTACAATACTACCTAAATAAACATATTTCATGAGTTTTTTTAACCAATGAAATTACTCAAAGAATATTTTCTAGACTTAGAAAAATAATAATGAAATTCACATACAGGAACAAAAGGTCAACAATCTCAACGGAAGTCATGTCAAAAAAAGAGAGGAGGGAGTATATAATTTAGAGATCAACTTGTACTACAAAGTCATTCTCATTGAATGATTTGGTCAAGGTTGAGGGAAAGAGAGAGGAGAAGTTCTGTGGACCAGATTAGATACATAACAGAGAAAAGAAAGCTCAATAGCGCAGTGTTTTTATAAACCTCAAAACCCAATTACTGAGGAAAAGACTAAAATAACAAAAACTGCTCAGAAAACTGGGCAGAAGTCTAAGGGGAAATAGGCTAAGATGAATTCCTCACACCAGAATTCAACCTCCAAATGGATATATTTTCTATATATAAATGCTCATATCAGGAACAAGTTAGAAGAGCAATAAAGAAATCACCTCTTGGATCTGTGGATCAGATTAAAGTTCACGACTAAACAAGTAGAAGAGAAAATTGCAAAAGGAAAATGGACAACTTTGGTTATGTAAAATTTAAAGTCTTTGTACAAAGAAACGTAATTGTAAAAATTAGAAGGAAAAGAAGCAATGGAGAGGGGAAATCTTTGCAGTACATTTTCTGATAAAAATCTAATAACCAAGATATATCAGGAACTCAGTCAAATGTGAAAAATTGTCTGCCTTTCTCCAATAGATAAATGGCCAGACTCATCAACAATGGAAAAAGTGTTCCAAATCATTAACAATTAGTGAAATATACCTTTAAAATACTTTGAGGTTCCAATTCATACCTATCAGACTGCTAAAAATAACAAATGTTGGAGGAAAACAAATAAATGTTTACACTGTTGGAGCTGTGCATTTAGGCAGTCGTGTGGAAAGCAATTTTTTAATTTTTCTCATAATTTTTCGGTTGTTCACGACAACAGATCCCAAAATCTGAAATAGTTTTGGAAAGAAATACATTAGGTTATTTGGCAGATAAGAGCATGTCAGAAAGGAGGTATAGATCCCTTTCATCCAGATTCTGGAAGGTTTGCATTATATAAGATTTAGACAAGGGTGCCCAAATGAGCCACACAAATACAGTGAAAGAACACTTTGAAAGCAAGATATGTATGAGTAACTGTAAATATTCAATAAAATTTGAGTGGAGCCAAAACACATGCTAGGGGGAAACCATTGAAAATCCTGGTCGTGGTCATCCACAACAAGATCCAGGACCTGGGGGAAGCCCAAACTTTCAAATTTTCAAATATTAACTAATTCCAATATTACAAGATCCATTTAAAAAATCAGAAATGTTTAGATACTAATACATTACTTCTAGAACAAAAAATATAGTTTTAATACCTAAAACCAGGAAGATTCAAGACAGAGAAAGAAAACTATAGATCAATATCCCAAATGAATATTGATACGATATTTTTAAATAAAACCTTAGCAAATATGTTATAGCAATAAATGGGAAAGGTTATATGTTATGACCAAATTAGATTTGTAGCAGGAATTCAGGACTGACCAAATTTAAAGAAAACTTTCAATATAAAAGGCTACATTAATAATAAGCACAAAAATCATAAAATAAAGATTAATATTTTGAAAAATACAGTACTTTTCTTGGAAAAGTTTAACATTGGAATAAATGGGATATTCTTAGTTATATCACCATGGAAATGATAAATAACAAAATTTATGAAGTAGTCTCACTGTCTGTGCCTCTGTCTTTCTCTCTGTCTCTGTCTCTGTTTCTCTATCTGTCTGTCTGTCTCTCTCGCTCTCTTCCGCTCTCTCACTATCTCCTTCTCTCCCTCTCCTTTTCCCTCAGGAAAAGTGTGTTGTGGTTCCATGTTCTCCTCAAGTTCCACATGGATCTGTCTCACCAAATGTTAGATCATGCTCTTATTTTGCAATATTTATCTACAGATAAGTGAATTTGCTTTCTAGATCTAGAGACCTCATTTCTTGGTCTTCACTGGTTTTCCTGTTGATTTGTATGTTTGTGTTCAAGGTTTCTGAGAGTTTCTCTTCCTGAAATCCTCTGTATTTTCAGACTTTTTTCTTCCCCTTGTTTTCCTTACCAATCACTTCCTGATTGTGGTTTCCTTGGATTTGGATCTCAAAGCTTTTCAGCCTCCTTCCCCATTGGGAAATTCATGGCTCACCTGTTGAGGTCCCTGCCCCGAATGGCCTCTGGGTTGGACATCACTGGCCTGGTTGGATGCTGTGCTCTTTCCCTCAGGGTTAGTCGAGGGCTGCACACCTCCTCACATACAACATTTCTTCTCCTGATAGCCTGACTCCCTGTTCCTTTCTTCTCTGGGCCAATATGGTCCATTCAGAGTCTACCTTCCTGAAGTCAACAGTTCAGAAACTGGTTTCCTAATAGACTTGCTTCAGAGCTTTGAAGCACTGGTACTTGCAGCTTTCAATCCCATGGCTGACTTTTTGCTCCTAAAGGTCTAAGGCCAAACTGCATGTTAATAAGGCTTGAACTTCCGTGACTTGGAGCCAAAGGCACTGGAGAGAGGAAGGCGGGAACAGGGTGCAGGAATGGATTCTGATGTAAGTCTGTGGGTCTCCTTAGGTCGGCTAGTGTAGTCTCCGTGCCCTATGACAAAGCTCCCATTCAGGGAACTGAATGGATGAGAAGCCGGAGAGGTGAGAAAACCAAAGAAAACAGGGTCACAAATTATTATGAGTCAAGAATAAGAAAAAGAATAAATCTAAAAACTTCAAGAAAAACGTAAAAGGATGGATAGGCAGTTCTCAGATAAAGAAATCAAAACTATTAACAAGCACATGAAGAAGTGCTCCACATCTCTTATAATCAGAGAGATGCAAATCAAAACAACTCTGAGGTATCACCTCACACCTAGCAGATTGGCTAACATAACAGCAAAGGAAAGTAATGAATGCTGGAGGGGATGTGGCAATGTAGGGACATTAATTCATTGCTGGTGGAGCTGTGAACTGATCCAACCATTCTGGAGGGCAATTTGGAACTATGCCCAAAGGGTGCTAAAAGAATATCTACCCTTTGACCCAGCCATAGCACTGCTGGGTCTGTACCCCAAAGAGATAATGGACACAAAGACTTGTACAAAAATATTCATAGCTGCGCTCTTTGTGGTGGCCCAAAACTGGAAAACGAGGGGATGCCCATCAATTGGGGAATGGCTGAACAAATTGTGGTATATGTTGGTGATGGAATACTATTGTGCTAAAAGGAATAATAAGGTGGAGGAGTTCCATGGAGACTGGAACAACCTCCAGGAAGTGATGCAGAGCGAGAGGAGCAGAACCAGGAGAACATTGTACACAGAGACTAATACACTGTGGTATAATCGAACGTAATGGACTTCTCCATTAGTGGCGGTGTAATGTCCCTGAACAACTTGCAGGGATCCAGGAGAAAAAAACACCATTCATAAGCAAAGGATAAACTATGGGAGTGGAAACACCGAGAAAAAGCAACTGCCTGAATACAGCGGTTGAGGAGACATGACAGAGGATAGACTCTAAATGAACACTCTAATGCAAATACTATCAACAAAGCAATGGGTTCAAATCAAGAAAACATCTAATGCCAAGTGGACTTATGCGTCGGCTATGGGGGGTGGGGGGGGAGGAAAAGAAAATGATCTATGTCTTTAACGAATAATGCTTGGAAATTATCAAATAAAATATATTTTAAAAAAAAAGAAAAACGTAAAAGGAAAAATAGATTTTCCACAAGGAACTTGTACCTTGATAGCATGTATATTCTGCTCTGGCATCATTGTACCAGAGCAAGGAACACTACATCTCTTTCACAGGATTCTAGATGATCTGAGAGGTTGAACATCTTTTCTCTAAGGACACAAGCTCATGCCCCAATTGTGTTCCCCGCACAGTTAGGTGACAATGACTAGTACCCTCATTCCATTGAACCATTTACCATCAATGAACTTTGACAGAGGGATTGACTTCCAAGACCTAATAAGAATAATGTACAAATATTTGCCCCCAGTCACTCAAGAACACATTCTCCTCCTTCCAACCTCTCTGTCTTTGGGTTTTCTGTGCTCAAACTTAAATCAGTTCCAAATCTATGTAGCATCAGCCCCACCAACTTCATAATTATTCATCACAACTCAATTGGTCGGAGTTCAGAAGAGTATTCAAAAAGGTCACTATTTGCTCCTCAGGATAACACTGAGCTGATTGTAAATCATTAAGACACTGGGATATCGCACTGGCTAAATATTTAGTCTCCCAACTGAATGGACCTTTGTGGGGAGGGACTTACAGTAGTGTAAGTGTATGACGTCAGTAAATGGGTCCAATCAAGAGACAGCAGCTCAAAAAAGAGATCAAAGCTAAGGTCTTCTTGAAGACCCTGCCAGTTCCATTTTTGTCAATGTAGCCAATTAAAGAGGATGCTGTCCATCACATAGTTACCAACCAGGAGCCAGTGACAGAATGTTTACGAAAGCTGCAGCATCTCTCCAAAACAGTTCCGTCTCACAACTCTCTCAGAAAACTATTCTCAAGCTTCCTCTTCATGGGAGGACACCATCAGCAAGTGATCTGAGCCTTACTTCTGAGAATGAAAGCGTGGCAAAAATAGAGGAAAGGCAAGACCAAGTAAGGGATTCGTAAGAGCCCTGGTGCTGCCATTTTATTTAAAGACGTACCCTTCAATTCATTTCAACAAATATTTACTACGAGTTTATTCTGTACAAGGTACTCTGCTAAAGACCCCATATGGGTTCAACAATTTCAAATCCCCCACACTAGATTTCACACCAAAGCTATTGCCGTCACTTTGTAGTAGTGAACTGAAAAGAGGAGAAAAGCTTTGAAAAGTTGTTTCTCTCATTACCCAGAGATCTTTCAGTGCCCTGACAACACGGTTCTCTCTCCTGGTGGCAAGCAACACGAAAATCTGTCCAAATATACTTCAGAATCACCAAAGCTCTTGTTTTCACGATGCCTCCATCTCCTCGTGACAACTGAAAATGATCCTCAACCGCAGAGCAGTCCTGACGTCTGCATTTTCCTTCCTACAGAGAGTAGAAAATTCAATCCTTTCAGTTTCTGTTTTGTTTGACAAACTCAGTAAGCCCAGGAGATAGGGCTAACTTCTCATCTTCAGGAAAGTCTTCCAGACATGTTTCTAGAGCTTGAACTTATTTAAGTAGTAAACAGACATGAAAAATGACTTCTTTTTCCATACTATTCTAGACTGTAGAAAGACAGCTGGAAACCATGCCAAGTTTTCAGCTCTATGGAGGACATGATATATAATTTGGGGGAAATGTGCCAAATGGAAACTAACGCTTCTTCATGATGCCTCCTCTATCTGGGTCAAAAGCAAAAGGATGACCACCATTTTGGTGACATTTTAAGATATAAAATCATAAGAGCTCTTTCATTGTCAATAGTCAATAAAGACTTATGAAGCACTTACCACTGAGGACATAAATACAGGGAGAAAAAAAAGAGTCCCTGGCCTCAAGGAGCTTGCAATCTACTAGGGACCCTGGTCAAGTCACTTCACCCCCATTGCTTAACCCTTCCCACTCTTCTGCTTGGGAAGCAGTGCACAGTAAGGGTTTAAACAAAATAGGTGCCACTTATCTCTATCTCTGTCTCTATCTCTGTCTCTGTCTCTATCTCTATCTCAGTCTTTATCTCTATCTCCCTTAAGTTTCTTCAGCTGTAAAATGGCAATAAGAAGAGCACCCACTTCAGATGGTCACTCCCTATGAGTGTGTGCCCGGTACCAAGTTGGTACTTAATAAATGCTTATTCCCTTCCTTGACCCCAGTATCTAATGAGAAAGGTGATCATCTCTGCCCCAGAGTAGAATCTAGTTCTAGGCACATTCTACACTGGACAAGATGGAGTATTTCTAGAAGAGGGTCGTCCATAGTTGAAGATCAGTTAAAGAAGCTGGGCTTGTTTAGTACAGAAAAGAGAAAACTGGAGGGTGAGAGTGGAGGAGTCACACAGGACATGATAGTAGTCCTCAAAGAGTGATGAAGGGTCCTATGGAAAAGAGGCTCAGTTTTTTCTATTTAGACCCAAAGGATGGAAGTTACGAGGAAGCAGCTCTCAGATACATGTAAAGAGAAACTTCTTCTTAACAATTAAAAATATCGAGAAATGGAATGGGATGGCTCGGGGAAAGGGGCTTGTGGAGACTTTTTCATCATCCCCTTAAGGCTGAGGGGATTCTTGCCAGGAATATTGTTAGTTGAATGTACGCTCTGGAGGGGGCTTTGTGCCATCTGATCTCTAAATTCTCTTCCAATTCTTCAGCTCCATGTGTCTAGGATGGATTCTTCTCCAAGAAACAGCTTTGAATGAATGAATAAATGAAAAAGCATTTATCACATTAGAAGTTCTAAGTGCGTGCATGCATAGTTCTCTAGGACCTGACACGAAGCTATTTTCCTGGACTTCATCTAGCATTTCTTTTTATTTTTAAACTTGTGACAGATTCTTTTTTGCATAAACAAAACACTAGAAATATATGGCACTCCTGGAGAAACACAGAGAGATTCCTTCAAAGATCCTGTTTCAAGGGCGCAAGGGAACATCCAAAAGGCTAAGTATTCAAGCCCCAAAATACCCTGGACTGGACTTTTCACTTAAATTTTATTTTTAAAAGGTCACAATCATGTTGAAATCTATAAATAGGAGGGAGAATAGGCTAAGGCACAGTTACAGTTTCAAAAATTGTTTTGTTTGCTTCTGGAGAGCCCTGGAGTCACCTTGACAAAGGAACACAGTCCTCATAGCATGTCGCCCAACACAAATGCACTTATTCATTGGTATTCAAGCAGAATGCGGGGTAGTTGCAGTTCCAGATCACAGAAACTGTCAGACTTAAGAGATGTCTTTTTATCGTTCACTCCTTCCCCAAAGAATCATACTTGCTCCTAGATTGTGTTGGCTAGTCACATCTCATGCCTGGTGGAGACAAGTGAGAACCTGCTTTCTTTAATGGCCAAGCAACCAAGATGGTGTCTCCCTTTGGTGCTCTAAACACCCTCCATGTAAGCTGCTTACTGGGTTCCACAGCAAGTTTCTTGCTTATTTTTCACTTGTTTCAATCATGTCTGAGTCTTGGTGACCCCATTTTGGGTTTTCTTGGCAAAGATACTAAAGTAAATTGCCATTTCTGTCTCCAGTTCATTTTACAGATGAGGAAACTGAGGCAAAACAGGGTTGTGACTTGCCCGGGGCTGTACAATTAGTGTCTGAGGTCATATTTGAACTCAGGAAGATAAATCTTCTTGACTCCATGGCCAACACTCTATAGACTGCACCACTCTGAACAACAGTTTCTTTCTAGCATTTCTGCAGATGAAAACCAAAAGTGTTCCCTGCATTGACTTATACAGGTGAGGTAGGACAGCTGTCCATCATACAGATGATGTCGCCCTACTTGTTCTGAAAGGATTTCTATTTTTCAATTGTGTGACGACTTGTCCTGAAATGATCTACGCTGATCCTAGATTTGTAATGTTGTTCTCCTTCATTTCTATATTAAGTCCAGATAATCTATGAAGCCTTTCCCAACTTTCCCAATCTCCAATATCCCCCTCCTACTCCTAATTCTTATAGCACTGACGATACACAAAATATCACTTATTCCACATTTAATTATGTACAACCACATTTCATGTTTCTTCTTTTTTCTTTCTTTTTTTACATCCTCACCTTCCATCTTAGAGTCAATATGGTGTATTGGTTCCAAGGCAAAAGAGCAATAAGGGCTAGGCAGTGAGGGTCAAGTGATTTTCCCAGGGTCACGAAGCTGGGAAGTGTCTGGATCCAGATTGGAACCCAGGACCTTCCGTCTCTAGGTCTGGCTCTCAATCCACTGAGTTACCCAGCTGCCCCTCATGTTTCTTCTACATGATTGGAGTTGCTTAATGCCAATTAAGTTCAGTCCAATAGAGCAAAAATGTATTCAATGTTTCCTTGTTCAGAGTACTATGCTAGGAACTAGAGAAAATAGAAAGTTTAGATGTTCGTTGTCCCATCACCTCCCTCCCGAAGACTCTAGACTCAGGAGAATTTTATCCCAAACAGGTCAGTTTCATTCTTTCCTTTGTTGATTGTGTCCTTGTGGCTTTTCAAGAAAATCCCTCACAGGAGTGGCATATTTTGTGTAATTCTTGGTTTATTTACCAAAAGCGGTCTTTGCTACAGAAAAGGTATAATGCAAATGACTCAGCAGAAAATATAAATAAGTGAAAAAATGAAAAAAATAAATAAATGAAAAAAAAAAGATAAAACCCTGAAAGATCCCATTAGACTCTCTCTCCCCAGGAAAAAATACTCCATGGATGTGCTGAACTCATTATTCACAGTCACCTCAGATCTCTGCACTGTGCAAATAGCTCCCGGACATCTCATAGAGGGTTGGCAACATCCAGATCTCCTGGACAGTTATGAAAAAAAGGACTCGTTCTGCAGTTATAGTGATCTTATTGGCATTCCTCTTTTCTTCTCTGAAAAGTTGGTTGTTACGCAATCTCTTCCTCTAGGGATGCTGCTGTCTGATGCTCCTGCCAACGACCTCTCAAAAGGTCATCAAGTCTGACCCCCCGCCCCTCCCCCTTTTTACAAATGAAGAGATTGAGACCTAGAAAGACTAATTGATTGACTTTGGGTCATATGGGTAGAAAGTGGCAGTCAGGACTTCACTCGGGATTCTCTAAGCTCTTGTTTATCATCCAAATTTCTCACCTATCCTCGAGGCATTTATCTTGTTATATCTTGTATTTGACTCTAGGCCAGACACTCTCTCCACTGTGCCGCCTCGTTGTCCTCGCTGCCCATTGGACATGTGAGAGAGTCCTGTGGGCTAGATGATTAGCTGAGAGTCTCACAGACACCCCTCATTCAATACGTCCAAAACCAATTCTCTTTCCTCTAAAGGTTTCCATTATTGTTCAAGATGCCGCCATCCTCCCACTAACTCAGGCTTGTCATCTTGGTGTCATCCTCTTCTCTCTGGCTCCCCCTATGCCATCTGTAGACAGATCGCACTTCTGATTCCACAAAAGCTCCATCTAATTCCCTTCTCTTGTAAAGATTAAAATTTAGGACTATGGGGAGACGGAGGCAGGTAGAAATTAGTTTCTCTCTGCAAGGAGTATTATATTTTTAGAGGTTTATTAAGGATTAAAGAATATACAAGTAAGAAACATGTGCCTAGGCCAGAGGCCTAGACAAAATAATCTCACATCATGGAAGAGACGCCTCTGCTCCAAAATGGAAGTCCAAAAGAGCCAAAAACCTTTGCCACCAGCTTAAATCCTTCCTCGATCTCGGCCCACCTCAGAATTCCCGTGAGATTACAAAGCATTTTGGGGAAGTGGAGCAAAGGCTTGTGGGGATTGTAGTCCTCCTGTATTCAAGTCTATTTTTTGCATTCCCTCATTTGATCCTCTCTGAAAAAGTCCTTCCCCAAAGGATCATGAAAACATAATCAATTTAAAGATTACAATAATTTGAGGATAAGAGAAAAACAAGAACAAAACCAATAACTGCTGGACGCATTGACAAAAAGCTGTAAGGGGGAAGTCCCCTTTTGGAGTGACAGTATACATACAAATAAATGTTCAATCAACCACACCCAAAGTTCATTCTTGTGCAGCTTGTGGTCTGGAGGCTTCTTCATGGTGGCTTCTCCAACAGTTCGGTTCTGGATTCAGCGAGGGAGCATCATCTTTACCTAAAATTCTTCTCCAAAGGAATTTAAACTTTGCAATTTAAATAATGATATTTTTTACATCCTCCCCCCCCATTAAGAGGGTGATTGACAAATACAGGATCACTTAGGGATGCACGGCTGAGGTATGAGGATATGAATCAATTGGCAAGAGAAATTAAAAGACATCAGAAAAATCAAAAGAAAAAAAGAAAAATTTCTGGATGAAAATATAGACTATCAAAGTCTTATGTGTAGAAATTCCAAGAAAAAGAAAACTAAATCTATGACAGGTCCTTGAATCAGGGCCCAATTAAAATGATCTAGTAATGATGCATTTACCCAGTCAGTAGCCAGGACTACAGAAAGGTACCACACTATGAGAGGCAGAAAAGGGGACCAAATTATAGGAGCCAAGGTTTCGGGGATACTCGTCTGTGAGTATTTTCAGAGTGAGTGTGGACACAAGGAAGGCCTATGTCTAAAATGATAAACACAGTAACCTCCAGTCTTCACACTCGGTTCAAGACCTTTGTGTTGGCCTGGAAGTGCATCAATCCATCCTGGATTGGCCTTTCTTTGGCTCTGTGCAGTGGCTCTTGTGTGTATATCTTGTCCTGGAATCAGACAGAATCATTAAGCAAACTCCCATAATTTATTTAAATAATTAGTGGCATCGTTTTTATAGTCACAAGCTTTTTAGGACATGCTCTAGGAAATGTATTTCAAACTTGTAGCACTGGAAAGTCAAAAAGTTAAAGAAAATCGTAATGCTGGTGACATGTGCTTCAAATATAAAAAGGAGAGAAAAAATAATAAAAAAACTGAAAAAGTATATTGCACATGCAAGAAAAATATAATAATAAAAGATCTTTAAAAAATTCAAAAATGTAGCTTATAATCATTAACACTCTGTGTCAGCTAAGAAAATATAAGAAGCAAGGCTTTCTCACCAAAAATGAGATCCATTTCTTCTTAATATATGGCCGTGATCACTATGAGTAGAAGGCAAATGAATTGAGCAGTAGTACAATTTTTCATTTTTTAAAAATACAGTAGTACAAATATGTAGATATCAATATCCCCAAAATTCTTAATAGCCCAATTAATTACAATAGCAAACAAACACACTTTCATATTTCACATCAGTTGCTGTATGACATTTTTAAAACCTATGAATTGATGGACATTTGTCACAATTTTTACAAACATAGCAATCTTTCAACCTTGGTATTTAAACATTTTTTAAACAAAGTAAAACTCATCTTGGGTTAAGAACATAATCAAGAAATCTAGATATCATTCTGGTGCAAGTAAAGTAGTGAGCTGAAGAGTATAAATAAAGGGGTGCTCCTTTTGGAGGCTTTTAGGGATACAAATGCCCTGAGATTAACTGTCCAACTTCCATTCACATGTGGGAAGGTTGGGGGTTATAAAATGTATTTATTTCACTTCAGCTACTAGAATGGGCCTTACCTTGTGGTAGGGGCAGGCAAAAATAACCAGACTGTTAAAAAAATTCCAAAAAATCATATTTAAAAAACCCTTAAAATCAAATCATTTGAGGTATTTAGCACATTAAATTTTTCCAAGGTTGTTAATACAGTTATAACCAGTTCTGAAGTCCATCTATCCTCGGCAAAATAGAAAAAAGCTGTTTTTTCATATATGGACTTATTCACAATAATATTTGTTCAATAGTTATAGGGGAAAAACAATAGAATTTTTAAAACTAAGTACATTCAAAATAAATTCAATCAACCTTCAGCTCAAGCAGAATAATATTGAATCCAGTAATATATGAACTTAAAATCACAAAGTTAAACCATAACAAAAAATGCAATAGAATACAGAGATTTTTATAAACCATTGGAGTCTGAAATGCCTTAGGATATAGCCTTTAGTCTCTTCAAAATTCCTTGAGTTCTTATCCATTTAAATGTCTATTGTCAGAAGGCAGAGTGGTAAGGGCTAGGCAATGGGGTCTAAGGGGTCTGCTCAGGGCCCCACAGCTGGGAAGTATCTGAGGCCAGATTTTAACCCAGGACTGCATGTCCTCAGGCCTGGCTCCCAGTTCGTTGAGCCACCCATTTGCCCCTTCAAAGTTAAAGTTGAATCTTTGGGCTGAATCTGCTCCCTGACAGGCAGGTAAAATCAATGAAATTACCAGAAGAGTCAAAAGGTATCCTTTTAAACAGCCCATTGCTATTAAGTTTCTGTTTGAAAAAATCTGTTTCTTCTCCTCTCCCTTTTCTCTCTCCCCTGCTCTGATACCTCCTCCTGCCCCAGTCCACGTGGAGCCAATACCCGTTTTGTTACCAGCTGATAGAAATGAGTCCTGAGTGATCTGCTCCAAGAATCTGGGTTTGTTGGGCAGGCAGGTCACCAGGTGATTACAATCTTGGTTGAATCAGGTGGGCCAGGTGAGCAAGAGAAAGACTGTGGGGTGGGCAGGGCCGGGAGCCGGAGCACAAACAAACAGGGCCGGGAGCTCGGGCACCAGGTGAGAGGCCAGGAGCAGAAGCAGGAGAAGCAGGCAGGCAGAACATAGCAGCCAGGGGCCAGGTGGGTGGCAAACACAACAGGTCTGGATCGGAGACTGCAGCTTTGTGAGGGTAAAAAAAAAAAAAACCTTGGCCAGAGAGATGTGGCTCAAAAAAAAAATTCTAGATACTAGCTATTAAAGATTAACTAAAGATCAGAAAAGAAATCAGAAGATTGAGAGGTTTTTTTCCCCCCATTAGGTCGCCAAACTGTAAAGATTAAAATTTAGAAATATGGGGAGACAGAGGCAGGTAGAAATTAGTTTCTCTCTGCAAGGAATATTATATTTTTAGAGGTTTATTAAGGATTAAGGATTAAAGAATATGCAAGTAAGAAACATGTGCCTAGGCCAGAGGCCTAGACAAAATAACCTCACATCATGGAAGAGACTCCTCTGCTCCAAAACAGAAGTCCAAAAGAGCCAAAAACCTTTGCCACCAGCTTAAATCCTTCCTTGATCTCGGCCCACCTCAGAATTCCCTTGAGATTACAAAGCATTTTGGGGAAGTAGAGCAAAGGCTTGTGGGGATTGTAGTCCTGTATTCAAGTCTATTTTTTACACTCTCCACTCACAGAGCCACCACCCTCATCACTGCTTAGATGGACTACTGAAGTACCTTCCTAAGTGGTCTCCTTCCCTAGGACACTAGTTCTTCCATCACAAGCTCTCCTCACTCAGCGGCAGTTATTTTTCAAAAATGCCTCCCTCCCTCCCCCCCTCTGCTCAGTTATGTCTGGTGACTTCCTATTTCTTGTAGCATCAAGTGCAAACTTCTTTGTCATTTAAGACTTATTCAAGGGTTGATCCCTTCCTGCCTCTCCATTCTTAAAGTGGAAACTCTGTTATACTCTCTGACCTAGCCAAAGTGACCTACTTGCTGTTCTTTGCATAGGATGCCCCATCTCCAAACTTGATCCTTTTTCAGGCTTATGAATGAATGAATGAATGAATGAATAAAATAAAATAAAGAAGGATCTTCTTTGTCTCTGTCTCTTAGTTTCCCTGACTTCCTTCAAGACCAAGTTCAAATTCCTCTCTAGTCAGGGCACCTTTCCCAATCCCTTAGCTGCTGTTGCTTTCCTTTCTCTCAGTCTCCATCTCCGAATGTGTCTGTGCATCTATAAACATCTATTTATTTATGTATATATATATATATATATATATATATCATCACCTTTCACCTAATATGGAGAGCGAGATTACTTTCCATCTATTATGCATATGTGAGTATATATTTTATATGAATAAGAATATATATCTTATGTATTTCTAATTATTTTCATGATTGGCTCCCTTATTAGAATATTTTCATCTTTTTAATATTTTTTCATCTAATTTTTCAATCTTTTGACTTTTGTTATTTCTTGGAGTTTTCATAAATCATGAGTTTCCATTTGGTACATTCTGATTATCAAGTAGTTGTTTTCTTTGGGAAGATCCAAGCTGTTAATTATCTCTTCATATCTTTCTTCCCTGGCTCTCATTTTTTCCCATTTTTCTACTACTCTCATTTCATTTTTTAAATCATTTTTAGTTCCTTTTAAATTCTTTCTTTCACTTTTCTTTTCTTTATAAACCCTTAACTTCCACCTTAGAAACAATATTGTGTATTGATTCCAAGGCAAAAGAGTGGTAAGGGCTAGGCAATGGGGGTTAAGTGACTTGGCCAGGGTCACACAGCTAAGGAAGTGTCTGAGGCCAGATTCGAACCTAGGTTCTTTTACTTTTCTAGGAAATCTTGTTGGACTTGTGTTCAGTACCGTTCCTTGAAGCTTTCCCTTGCATATGGTTTTGAGTAATTCTCTTATTCTGGATTTGTGTCTTGAGCTTCTGAATCATCATGCTAGCTCTTATTTTTTAATTATTTATATACCTATAATTATATATTTATATATAATGGTTATATATTTATAATAAATATATTAATATTTATAGTGGAATTCTTTTGTTTGCTTATTCTTCCAAACTACTTCTTGACTTTGAAATGTGGAGTACTATGTTCTGTGCAATTTAGGGAGTAAAAGAGTTGGGGTTCTGACCCGAGTTTCTCTGGGCTGCAGCCAGCACAGCCACAGAGTGGGGCAGGGTTCTGAAGAGAGGCAGCTCAGCATGCGAGGCACGTGAAAGGAGGAAGCAGTCTGGGCAGTCTGACGGTTGGCTAAGGGATAGTGTGTATTTGCTGGAAAAGCAGGGCACGTGGCTAAGGACTTGGAAAGGAAAGGGGGGAGAGGGTGAATAATGGGAACAAATGGGGGAGATCAAGGGAGAATCCATGACATCATGAAGCGCCTTCGGATGTGGGGACCTAAGCATAAGTTCAGTTTTCGGTCCTCCCCAAGGAATTGACCTTCAGGCTTCCTTTGGTCTGCGGTCCTGTCTTCCTTATTCCTCTACAGGCTTCCGTGCTGGGATTGAGGCTGAGTCTCTGCTCTGATTCCAGAGCTCCTGTTGGCTTCTGCAATTTGGTCTTTGCTCAGGACACAGTTAATGCCTATCCTTGTGACTATTGCTTTAGAGACGCGAGCCAGAACTTAGTGGTGGGTTTTAGAGCTGCCACATGGTATCCAATCCTGAAATAGTTCCAGGATTGCCTGGGATCTCTTTCGGTCCTGGCCGCTTGTGTCTCAGCCCTCTTCCCATCTCTGGGCTCCAGAGTTCTATGAAGACAAGATATTCCTAGCTAAATCCCATCACCAAAGTCTACAGACCTCTATATCTGTTTCCCTCATATTCCCTTGGCTAGAGATATGACTCGGTGTGACTTTTCTGATCAGATTTTTATGTATTTTCTAGATTTTTTGTGGAAGAGCATTGGTGGGAAGCGAGGCCTCCCCTTGCTCTAAAATCATGACTCTTCCTCCCAAGCACTTGATAAAAACTTGTTAACTGACTGATGAATGAAGACTGGAAAACTGTGATCTCATAAATATCATTATCCTCAGGAATTATAATGACCCCTAGACATAGGGGGCAAACAATGAAAATGCAATCAGGAGGCAGAGGGTCATGTGTGGACCAAGGAGGAGAGAGGCCAATTGTAGCATGACTGGAGGGGAGCAAAGAAGAAGAAGACTGGCAAAGTAAGAAATAGCCATTTGTACAGGATTTTAAATGCCCAACAAAGACCTTTATCCTTGATACTGAGGGCAATAATGAGCCACTAGAACTTACCAAATAGGGGACTGTAGAGTGCAAGATATCTGCCCTTCAGGAGGATTATTTTGTCAGTTGGGTGGAAGATGGATTACAGTGGGGAGGAACTTGCTCCAGGAAGATTACCCAAGCTAGCTATTTCAATAGTCTAGATAGGAAAGTATAAGAGCTTACACTGGGGTAGTGGCTCTGTTTTGGGAGTGAAGGGAAGTAATCAAGAGATGCTGTGGAGTTAGAAACGACAAGACGTGGAAACAGATTGAATAGGCCAAGTGAAAATGATAAGTCAAGGATAGCATTGAGTTTGTGAGCCTCAGTGATGGAGAAGAGAATATTATCCTTGACAGTAACAGGAAAGTTCAGAATTAGGGATGGTTCAGGGGAAAAATAATGAGGTCTCTTTTGTTCGGATGTCTGTGAAATATTGAGAACTTCTGGTATCAGTTGAGAGTGGGAAATTAAAATCAGGAGGAAGATTAGGGCTGGAAAAATAGATCTAACAATCATCTAAATAGGAAAAATTGAATTCATGGGAGCTAATGAAAGAGTACAAAGGTAGAAGAGAATAGAGTACAAAATAGAGGGATGGCCTGGAGAAGATGCAAAAAAGGAGATGGAAAAAATAGATCCGATAGGAAGAGAACCAGAGAGATCAGTGTCACAAAAAAAACAGAAAGGAGAGAATATCCAGGAGAAGAGGGTGTTCAACGTTGCCAAATGCTGCAACAGATGAAAAAAGAATGGGGATTTTAAAAAGACATTGTATTTATCCACTGGTAACTTTGAAGAGAGCAATTTCAGTTCAGTCAGGATATTAGAATCTGGACTATAAAGGGTTTAAAAGAGAATAAAAGGAAATAAATGAGAGGTACCAATTGTAGATGGACTTCTCAAGGAGTTTAAGCCATGGAAGAGAGAAGAGATAGCAGGGAGAGAGTTAGCTATAGCTAGCAGGAATAGATGAACCAAATGAGAATTTTTTAAGGATGGAAGAGACACAAATGTTTGTAGATAGCAGGGAAGAATCTACTGGATAGGCAGAAAGTGAAGATTAGTAACAGATTGGGGATAATAGAAAAGACAATCTTTTTGAGAAGCCAGAAGGGTGTATCTAGAGGGACAAGTGGCATAATTGGAAAATCGGCAAAATGGCATAATTGGTTTTGCCAAGAGTTCCCCTAATATAAATATTTGTTAAAAATTCTTTTACTCTGTTTTCTAACATTCAGCACAATCCCTAATAAATGTACAGTTTTCTCACCCGTAAAATGAGAACATAGTTCCTTCCTCCCGAAGTTGCTGTGAGGATCATATGAGATAGTATTTGTTAAGCACTCTGCACAGTACCTGGCAAATAGTAAGTGCCATGCAAATGATTACTGTTATTCTTACTTTATAAAAATAATTAAAATATTTGGTGAAAGGCTTCTTAGTCTTCTATTCGATGTAAACATGAAGTTAGCCTGAGAACTCAGGATGTAGAATGAGCCATTATCAATGAAGGAATTCACTCTGACTGGATATGTTACTAGGGCTTTCTTTTTATTTTCCTTTCTTTTTCCTCTTTTATTCATTTTTTTAAGGAAAAGGGAAGGAAAATAAATTATTGATCATTTAAAGTAATGGTCTCTCCTTTAACACCATCAAACCTTTTATTGTTAGTTATCTGTGCAAATCTCTTTTAACAATCCTTCTTACCTTTCAGTAGAATCTTACTTCTTAAGGATAAGGACTATTGGGGTTTATTGACTTGAGAGTAAAAAAAATAAAATCAGTAGACGTATTGGGTGTACCTTTCATACAAATGCATTTGATGTAGCCCAAGAAGCTCCTAAACAAATGGGAATTGGGGGGGGGGGCATTCACTCTCTTTTGATACAAACTCTTAAGCTATTTTTTACCATTTAATTTTTATTACTTACAATGATCAATAATTAGATGTCTAGTTTGAGATGCCAACAGAATGTATGAGTGGAAATAGAAACTGGAGATACGAGACACGGGAAAGACACGCTTGAAGAGTGAGATTGAATGCAGTTCAGCAAATGTTTATTAAGTGGTCACTATTTAATGCAAAGAATCTGCCTTCAAGAAATTGTTATTCTAGAGGCTGAGTCAAGATGGTGGCTTAGAGGCAGCAAAAGTTCAGACCTCCACAAACCCTTCCTCACCAATCAAAAACACAATGCTTTGAGGGGACTGAAAACCAAATCTAACAACAGGACAGAGCTAGGGAAACCTCCTTCTGGACTCAACTTAAAAGGTGCACCCTCAAAAAAAAGCCTGAACTCCAGAACACACAGGTTTAAGGGGAAGAAAGAAGGAAGATTCCAGGATCTCTCCCCCACCTACAGTGCTGAACCTCCAGTGGTGGCTGGAATCTCTGAGCAGGCAAGGGTGCTAGTCCAGAGGGAGAACCTTGTTGGCAAAGCCAGGCTCAGGGCTTAGAACACAGGCGGCATGGAGGCAGCTGAAGGAGAAGCACAGAGCAGGCAACCCAGTCGCAGCTGAAATGTTCCATTTTGCCCCCCCCCCTTTTTTTTCTGGAGGTTTTAGCCTCAGGGCATAGCTTTGCAGATCAACTCCACCCAGGTTCAATCTCATTAATAAGGACAGATAAGAAGCCTTCAGAGGACAGGGAAGATCAAGCTCCAACCCCCCTCAAATACAGGGGAGAAAGAAGGGGAATATGTTATTATCACCTGGGTAGCTAGAAGAATTATACTTAGAGGGAACAGTGACAAACTATATAGGATGAAATGCCAAGACATAAATATGTATATAGATATATGTATGCATAAATATATGTTTGTATGTATATGCATACATACATATATATATATATATATATATATATATATAACTAGAGGTAAATAAAAGAGGTTAATACTAAGAGAAATAGGAAAAGAAACAAAATCGAGTAAATTTATGTCATAAAGAAGTGTACAGCTGGAGTAGGGGAGAACACCAATACATTGGAAGGATAAAGAGGTTGGAGACAGGAAACATTTAATTCTTACATGCATTGAAATTGACTCAGAAACGGAAGAACAATCAAATCCATTGGGGCAGAGAATTGATTTGTGCACTATAGAGAAGTAGAAGGGTAACGAATGGACTGGTGGGGAGGGAAGTAATACAAGGGAGGGAGAGGTTGGGGAGGGGGAGTAGTTTAAAAAGATCACAAAAGAAAATAAGAGGGAAATAAGAGGGGGGTAGAAAGGGAAGTAAAATAAGGGTGGGAATTAGAGGAACTGATTAAAAACAAACACTGGTGTAGAAGGAAATAGTGAAAGAAGAAAGGGTAGGACTAGGAGTGGAAATCAAGATGCTGGGAAATACACAGCTGATACTCATAACTCTGAATGTGGATGGAATGAACTCACCCATAGAATGCAAGTGAATAGCAGAGTGGATTAGAATCCAAAACCCTACCATATGCTGTCTACAAGTAACATACATGAGGAAGGTAGACACACAAAGGGTAAAAGTAAGAGGATGGAGCCAGATTTTTTTGGCATCAACTGATAAAAAGAAGGCAGGAGTCACAATCATGATATCTGACAAAGCCAAAGTAAAAATAGGTCTAGTTAAAAGAGATAGGGAAGGTAATTACATCCTGATAAAAGGCAGTAAAGACAATGAGGAAATATCAGTACTCAACATGTATCACCAAATGACATAGCATCCAAATTTCTAAAGGAGAAACTAATGGAATCTCAAGGGTGAACTAGATAGAAAAACTATACTAGTGGGAGACCTGAACATTCCTCTATCAGAACTAGATAAATGAAACCAAAACATAAATAAGAAAGAAGTAAGAGAAGTGAATGAAATCTTGGAAAAATTAGAGTTAGTAGATATGTGGAAAAAAAACAAATAGGGACAAAAAGGAATATATATTCTTTTCAGTAGCACATGATATATTCACAAAGATTGACCATGCACTAGGGCATAAAAATATTGCAAATAAGTGCAAAAGAGCAGAAATAATAAATACAACTTTTTCAGATCACAGTGCAATGAAAATAATAATTAGTAAGGATACATGGAGAGGCAAATCAAAAATTAACTAGAAATTAAATAATATGATTTTCCAAAATTGGCTAAAGAACAAATCATAGAAACAATTAATAATTTCACCCCAGACAATTTAAAATACTTAAGAATCTATATGCCAAGACAAACACAAGAACTATATGAACACAACTACAAAACACTCTCCACACAATAAAACTAAACCTAAACAATTGGAAAAACATTAATTGCTCATGGGTAGGACAAGCTAATATAATAAAAATAATAAAAATGACAATCCTACCCAAACTAATTTACTTATTTAGTGCCATATCCATTGAACTACCAAAAAACTTTTTTTGCTGAATTATAAAAAACCATTTGGAAGAACAAAAGATCAAGGATATCCAGGGAAATAATGAAAAAAAAATGCGAAGGAAGGCAGCCTTGCAGTACCAGATCTCAAACCATACTATAAAGCAGTGGTCATCAAAACAATATGGTAGGGGGCAGTTGGGTGGCACAGTGGATTGAGAATCAGGCCTAGAGATGAGAGGTCCTAGGGTAATCTGGCCTCAGACACTTCACAGCTGTATGACCCTGTGCAAGTCACTTAACCCCCGTTGCCTAGCCTTTACCACTCTTCTACCTTGGAGCCAATACAGAGTATTGACTCCTAAGAAATAAATATATAAATAAAATTTAAAAAAAAAAACAATATGATACTGGCTAAGAGACAGAAAGGTGAATCAGTGGAATAGACTTGGGGTAAATGACCTCAGCAAGATAGTCTATGATAAGCCCAAAGATCCCTACTTTGGGGACAAAAATCCACTATTTAATAAAAACTGCTGGGAAAATTGGAAGACAATATGGGAGAGATTAGGTTTGGATCAACATCTCACAACCTACACCAAGATAAACTCAGAATGGGTGTATGACTTAAGTATAAAGAAGGAAACTATAAGTAAATTAGGTGAATATAGACTAGTATACATGTCAGATCTTTGGGACAGGAAAGATTTTAAGATCAAGCAAGAGTTAGAAAAAAATCACAAAATGTAAAATCAATAATTTTGATTACATTAAATTAAAAAGGTTTTGTACAAACAAAGCCAATGCAACCAAAAATAGAAGGGAAGCAACAAACTGGGGGAACATCTTCATAACAAAAACCTCTGACAAAGGTCTAATTACTCACATTTATAAAGGGCTACATCAGTTGTACAAAAAAATCAAGCCATTTCCCAATTGATAAATGGGTAAGGGACATGAATAGGCAATTTTCAGATAAAGAAATTAAAACTATTAATAAGCACATGGAAAAAGTGTTCTAAATCTCTTCTAATCAGAGAGATGCAAATCAAAACAACTCTGAGGTATCACCTCACACCTAGCAGATTGGCTAACATGACAGCAAAGGATAGTAATGAATGCTGGAGGGGATGTGGCAATTAATTAATTAACATTAATGCATTACTGGTGGAGTTGTGAATGGATCCAACCATTCTGGAGGGCAATTTGGAACGATGCCCAAAGGGCGCTAAAAGACTGTCTGCCCTTTGATCCAGCCATAGCACTGCTGGGTTTGTACTCCAAAGAGATAATAAGGAAAAAGACTTGTACAAGAATATTCATAGCTGCACTCTTTGTAGTGGCTAAAAACTGTAAAGTGAGGGGATGCCCTTCAATTGGGGAATGACTGAACAAATTGTGGTACATGTTGGTGATGGAATACTATTGTGCCCAAAGGAATAATAAAGTGGAGGAATTCCATGGAGACTGGAACGACCTCCAGGAAGTGATGCAGAGTGAGAGGAGCAGAACCAGAAGAACATTATACACAGAGACTGATTCACTGTGGTACAATGGAATGTAATGGACTTCTCTACTAGCAGAAATGCAATGATCCAGGACAGTTCTGAGAGACTATGAGAAAGAACACTATCAACATTCAGAGAAAAAACTGTGGGAGAAAAATTCAGAAGAAAAACAACTGCTTGACTACATGGGTGGAGGGGATATGGCTGGGATGGAGACTAAAGGATCACCCTAGTGCAAACATCAACAACATGGAAATAGGGGCTTTTTTTAAACGTTATTTTATTTGGTCATTTTCAAACATTATTCATTAGAAATGAAGATCACCTTTTTTTCCTCCTCTCTCCCTCCCCCCATCCCTCCCATTGGCGATGCGTTATTCTTCTGGGTATCACATGTGTCCTCAACCCGAGCCCATGGAAATAAGTTTTGATCAAGGACACATGTAAAACCCAGTGGAACTGCGTGTCAGCTATGGGAAGGGGTGGGGGGAGAAGAGGGAACGAATATGATTCTTGTAACCAAGGAATAATGTTCTAAATTGACTAACTTTTTTTCAAAAAAAAAATCTGTTATTCTAGTGGTATGTAGATAATCTGAATACAGATAAGTCAGTACAAGGCAAATGGAGGAGAAAGAGAATGGAAACTGTCAAAATATGGGAAGGCTTATGTTACTTAAATTGAGTCTAAATCTAATCAAGTTTGGAATAGGAAAAATAACAAGAATAACAACCCTTTTCATAGTCTCCATCCTTTGTGAGAGCTCTCACTTCTCTAGCTTGTTGCCCCCATAGATAATACGGTATTTTAGTATTTGGTATCCACAGCCCCAGAATATAGCCCGCAATTCTCCATAAAATTACAAAAGCTTGCAAGGCTCAAACAAACAATATTTTAATAGAAATAGATAGTACTTTTACCAGAGAACTCCTCTATGACTTCAGCCACAACTATACTCTATATAGGGTAGCTCAGGGGTACAATTAATAGAGTACAAGACTTAAGTTCAAGTCCTGCATTAGATATTTACTAGCTGTGTGACTTTGGGCAGATCATTTAACCTTTCTGTGTCTCAGTTTCCTAATCTATAAAACAAGGATAATAAAAGCACCTACCTCACATGATTACTTGTGGAAATAAATTTGAAAGCTTAGAGTGCTTTGTGCATTAAAGCTTTTATTAACACTAGCTATTCTAAAACTATCACAAATCCCAGCAATAATTAGGGTATCAGAAGCTACTCCTGGAGTCATTTTCTTTACACTAGTGTTTCTCTCCATTGTTCCAGGATCTCTCTACAAAATGTTCCTCTTTTTTGGTAGCTTCCAATATTCTCAGCAGACATCAAGCCTGTTCCCACACAGATGCTCCCTGTCATTGTCATTTGCATCTTCCCTTCCAGAAAGTCTCCTCCTGAAGACCACAGGAAGGGCTGGTGATTCATCCCAGAGTCTATTATAACTTTATATACTGTTCTATACTTTCCCTTAGCCTAGCAACAGACAGGGTTCATTCCTTTCACAGAAGCCCAGTAATCCAGGGAGTCACTGGAATCTGGTAAGTTAGGGAGTGATAAAGATGACCATCTTGGGGAAATCGCCTTAGCAGTTACGTGGGAAATGAATTGAAGAGAAGACTTGACACAAAGAGACCCTTGGAGGCTATTGTAACACTACAGGTGAAAAATATCCCAAACTAAGTGGTGGTTGTCTGAGTACAGAGAAAGGATTATATCAGAGAGATGCCATAGAAGTAAAGATGATAAAGTTTGGCAACCGATATCAGGGATATGTGGGGTGAAGGAGTTTATAAACATATGTGTGTATACATCTATAAATGGATTTATATATAAATAGGTAGGTTTACATATGGAACTGATTCAAATTTATAAGAATTAGAGTAGTCAAAGGAATAGTCAAGCAGGCAGTTCTCTAATGAAGAATCTATACACACACAAGAAACTATACACACACACAAATGCACACACATCTGTGTATGTTTTGTGTAGGAGGAGGTTCCTAAAAGTAGGTGGATTGTACTGAGCCTGGAGTTAGGGCAGCCTGAATTCAAATCCAGCCTCAGACACTAGCTGTGTGGCTTTGGACAAGTTGCCTAACCTTGTTTGCCTCAGTTTCTTCATCTGTAAAATGAAGTAAAGAAGAAAATGGCAAACCATTCCAGCATAACAAAAAAAAATTGTCATGAAGAGTTAGACACAACTGAACAACAACAAATAATTTATATGGCATGACATCTTTATCACATAAATTTCCTACCAAGATTTTTTTCTAGTTAAACATTTCCCTTCTAACTTAAGCAGCAATGGTATGTGCAAAATCTTTTTAATTTTATGTCATCAGAATTGTCCATTTTAAGACATTTAAATGTGTTTGCTCACAAGCTCTTCTCTAATCCATACATACAAAAGATAATTCTCCCTCACACTTCTATTTTCTTTATGAGATAACTTTTTCTTTTATGTACCTAATGGAACTATTCATAGTATATTGAAGTGAATTATTATTGGCCTAAATTTAATATCTGCCAGATTGTTTTCCAGTTTTCCCAGAAGTTTTAGTCAAATAGAGAAATCTTCTTCCAGTTGCTGAGTCTAGACTGCCATGTTCATTTGATTGTGTAAATTGTAAATTGAATCTCTTTACTGATGGACTCCTCTATTTTTTAATAGTATCAAATTGACTTGAAGGTTACTACACTATACTACAAAGCTATACTAGAAAAATATTAGGAAGATCTAGTTTCATATCTGGTACTAATAGCCCCTCTTCCACCTTCCTTCACAATTTTAAAAAACATCAATTCTGGGTTTTTTTTTTTGATATTTTGTTTCTGCAGAAAAATTTTGCTATTTCATGAAGTAATACTTTAATATTTGGGAAAGAAAGGGGGCAGGGAAAAATACATATTTACATAGCACTTATGAGCCAAGATCTGTAAATACTTCACAAGTATTCTCATTTAAACCTCACAACAACCTTGGAAAGTAGATGCTGTTATAAATTCCTAGTAATTATCATTTTGCTATCTACTTTCTGCATTTAAACTTGACTTTTAAGTATTTAGATAATGCATGATGTGCTGACTATATCCAGTATGGATACTATCTCTATGTTTAACCATTATGTCCTTTTCTGGGTTATGTTTTTTAGTCATGTCTAATTTTGCTACAGTCTTGACTGAAATCATGGTGTTACCTCAGATTTTTTGGATCCACCTGTGATGTAACAATTCTACTTTTGCCCCTCAGCTTTACTCTGTATGAATTTTTGTGTTTTGAATGAGTTTCTTCTAAACAACATAGTGTTGGGATGTGCTTTCTAATCTGTCCTTCTACTTTCCTTTGTTTTGTAGGTAAATTCATCCTCTTTACATTCATGGCTATGATTTTCTTTTCTTTTTCTAAAATTATTTAATTATATAGAATATTTTTCCATGGTTCCATGATTCATGATTTTTCCCACTCTTCTTCCTTCCCACATCCTGGAGATGACAAGCAGTTCCACTGGGTTATACATGTATCATTGTTCAAAACTGGTTTACATGTTATTCATATTTGCAACAGAGTGATCTTTGAACACCAATACTCTAATCATATCTCCATCAAACCATGTTATCAATCATATGTTTTTCTTCTGCATTTCTACTCCAACAATTCTTTCTCTGGATGTACATAATGTTCTTTCTCATAAGTTCTTCAGGGTTGTCTTGGATCATTGTATTGCTGCTAGTAGAGAAGCCCATTACATTCGATTGTGCTACAATGTATCAGTCTCTGTGTACAATGTTCTCCTGGTTCTGCTCCTTTTGCTCTGTATCAGTTCTTGAAGGTCTTTCTAGTTTGCATAGAAATACTCCAGTTCCTTATTCCTTTCAGTGCAATAATATTCCATCACCATCAGATACCACAATTTGTTCAGCCATTCTCCTATCAATGGACACTCCCTCATTTTCCAATATTTTTGTCACCACAAAGAATGTGACTATAAATATTTTTGTTCACGTATTTTTGTTATTATCTCTTTGGGGTACACACTCAGCAGTGGTATGGCTGGATCAAAGGGCAGGCAATCTATTAAAGCATGGCTATGATTTTCAATTACATTTTTTTCTTATATCATACTCTATGTTTCCTTTCTTTGGCCAGAACCCCCTCCTTTTACAGAAAAAAAAAGTGACAAAAATTTGGAATTGTTGATAGTTATCGACAATCAGGATTCAAATGATAATCCCTTTGCCCTTCTCATCACTAAACCCAGATCCAATTGCTGGGTTTTATCCTTTCTTTCCCTTTTAACAACCTACTTAATCCATCACCCAAAGGTCAAGTTTGTTTTGCTTATAACTACTTCTTCTCCAATTCTACTTCCTTAAATATCATTTTTCTCTATTGCAGAACAATTCAGTCTAATTAGTACAAGAAGACTTTTTTAAAAATGAAGGAAGAATCTTGCCAAATTCTTTCTATGACACAAACATGATCTTGATACATAAATCAGAAAAAGCAAATATTATATTAATTTGACCAAAAAAAACAAAACAGGGGGTGTCTTATAAAACACCCAGTGGCAGTGGTGGCTTATCACAGCAGAGGCCCATCGCTGATGTCACAGGCCTGATCACCGCTATCCAATGCCTGTATACAGTACTGGAGGTGGTGCTGAGCCTGTGACACTGTATACTGCTGTCTGGGATGGGCCTGTCACACCTGGCACAGGCCCATCACTGCCACCACTATACTGGGCAGCAGGATACACAGTGCAGAATCTCCTCCCCCAGATCACTGCTCACCCTGCTGATGTCTTCCATGGTGCAGCCACATAATTCTTTGTGCAGCGCCTTGTTCTCCTTCAGTTACTCTCAGAACAAGGTGCCACACAAAGGATGATGCCACTGGAAGTAGTGCTGCACTTTGAGGCGCCGCCACATGCAGTACTCCGGGAGCACCAATAAAAGAGGGGCTCCTTCCAGAAGTGTGGTGGGGGCTGGATAAATGGCCTCATGGGGCCCCGTGTGGCCCACAGGCCATAGTTTGGGGACCCCTGATCTAGAGGAACAAAAGTTTAAGAATATTAAAGGAATTAATGGAAAAATTGAGAAGGATGGAGGCATAGCAGTATCAGTTCTCAAACTATACAACAAAGTTATAATCAAAACAATTTGGTATTAAATAAGAAATCGAGTAGTTCCTTAGTGGAATAGATTAGGTACATAATACACAGATACAAATAAGCACAGTTACTGAGGTTTGATAAACCCCTAAATCCCAGCTATCAGAAAAAGAATTAACTATCTGACAAAAAGTGCTGGGAAAATTAAAAGCATTCTGGCAGGAACTGGGCATAGAACAACATCTCACACCACATACCAAAATGAGAGTCATAACAGCTAAAAGTGGCATTTTAAGGTGATATCATGAGCAAATTAGGGGAGCCTAAATGAAATTATCTGGCAGATTTATGAATAGGGGAAGATTTCATGACCGAGTAAAGATTTAAGAGGCTCACAGGTTATAAAATGGATCATTTTTTATAATTTGAATTGAAAAGGTTTTGTACAAACAAAACAAATTCAGCTAAAATTAGAAGAAAGGCAGGAACCAGGTCAATGGAATCTTTGCAGTGTTTCTCTCATACTGGTCTCATTTCTCAGATATATTCCTCAATTAATAAATGATCAGAGGAAGAAATTAAACTTATCAACAGTCATTTTTTTAATGCTGCAAATTACTGATGATTTTAGAAATGCACATTAAAGCATCCATCAGATTGACTAAGATGACAGAAAAGGAAAATAACAATGCTGAAAGGGATATGGAAAAACAGGCAACCAATGCACTAAAAATAGGTACACTAATAGAGCTGGGAACTAGTCCAAGCATTCTGGAAAAAAAAAAATTAACTCTATGTCAGAAGCTATTAAACTATGCATACCTTTTGACCCAGTAATACTTGCTATCTTAAGATCAAAGAAAACATAAAAGGATACAGACATGCAAAAATATTTATAGCACTTCTTGTGGTGGCAAAGAATTGCAAACTGACAGGATGCTCACCAACTGGGCAATGGCTGAACAAGCTATGCTTTATAAATGTGATGCAACAAGGTTGTGCTATAAGAATTTATGTAGGTAGTGGCTTCAGAATGACTTTGGAAGACATATGAATTGATGCAACATGAATAGAACCAGAAGCATAATTTGCACAATAATGTTCAAATTGTAAAGATAATGAACTGTGAAAGATTTACTAACTGACCAACATAATAACACACTACAATGCTATTGTTAATAGACATTCCTCCTAGTAACTGGAGCTACTTATAACCCTTAATAGTGCCATCGTAAATGGAAAGCTATAATCTTTGTGTGTTATTTTTAGGGAGGTATACATTTTTGCATCATTAAGGCATTTGATTGGAATACAAGCTTCTTGAGGGCAGGGGCTGGAGAGATAACATGTCTTTTACCAAATAATTTGCCTTGGAATCTGAAAAGTTTGTGTTTACGTCTTGTCTTTGGCAAATACTGGCTTTGTAATTCTAGACAAAGCATTTAAACTCAATGCCCCAAGCCATTTTTTAAGATCATAAATTACAAAACAATTGAAAATATACATTTTTAAAAATTCTCTTCTTTATTCTAGTTCCCTACCCCAAATAAGTCACATAAATCTCAACCAAGTAGTTGGGATAATAATAGTAATTGATTGATTGATTGATTGACCTAAAATACATGAAAGTCCATAGGGAGAGCTTAGCCTCTGGTACCTACACTGACCCATTACTCAGTTCAGGTTGATTTTCTATATATGAATGCATTGTTTCCTTTATTAGTCAAAAGAGTTCACCAAAGAATAAATGTCCATTGAATTTATCAATAAAATTATAATAGCTAATGTCACATGAAGACCTTCCCTTACTAATCCCAGAGGCTAGAATTTGACCTATCTTATATCCTGTGCATATTTCAATTTCCTGTTATGTCACCATTAACCTCTGCTCTTTTAGCAAGTATACAGCATTCCTACTCATTCACAAATCTTTCTGTAAAGGGGAAAATTCAAAATGAGAAGAAGGTAAAATTTAAGGAAATAGAGAGAAATACGGCATATTAAAAAGTCTGGTCAAAATCGAGGTTGGAGAAGGCAGATGTTAGAGAAAGAATCTTTTCTGGAGCTTTCTTAGGTTCTCTGAGAGAGAACAGTTGAGCCACCTTTTTTATACAGAGTCATTTCCTTTTGATCAGAGGTTAATGGTGACATAACAGGAAATTGAAATATGCACAGGATATAAGACAGAGAGAGAGAGAGAATATTCAAGGACACATCATGAAAAATTAAGAGAGAACATTATCAAGGTACTCTTCACAGGTATGGTTAAGGGAAAAACTCTACTAAGCATGTGATTAAGGCAATCACAAGAGATAAGGTTATTTTGTTTATATGAAATTTAAAAGTTATCAAAAAAATCTCCCAAAATGCTGTATCTATGAGTGGTCAAAAATAATTACAAACTATTAATAACCATGTGAAAGAGGACTGCAAATCAAAGAGATGCAAATCAAAACAACTCTGAAGTTTTGTGTCACATCCAAAAAATTGGCAAAGATAACCAAAGCTGACAGTAGTCAATGTTGGAGTTAGTCTAATAATTCCAAAAACTAATTTGGTATAATGCTTTTTAAATGTTTCATGTTCATCAAGGAGGTCTAAGACAAAAAGTCAGGTTCTTTCTACCCCCAAATATTTACAGTACCACTTTTTGTGATAGAAAAGAACCAATCTACTCATGATATATGACTCTAATGGAATATTCTTACACGAGAAATGATGAATATGAAGAAATATATTTGGAAATGAAAATATATAAAGAAAATATATCTACACAAGGTCACTTCCCTAGATAGATGCATACACAGAAAAATTACTTTGGTACTTGTATTTGAGAGAAGAGAGAATTCATCTTTTAAAAAGTCTCCAATTTTTTTTAATCACATGTAAAATATATAATGTATACTGAGAATTGGACCTGGCACTAAGGATACAAATATAAAATTAAATTGTCTCACACACACACACACACACACACTCACACACACACACACTCACTTTCTACTAAGAAAAAGGCAATACAAAGATTCTGAACAAAATACGGGAATAGGGATTGAACCTGTAGAGAGCTTTGAGATCAGGAAATTCCCTCCATAAATGTGCTCTTGAAATGTTTATTCCTAGAGAGCTACTTCTAAGAGAGGCCATTATTTGAGTTACTGAAAGGCTGTTACTCGCTCAGGGTCATACAGCCATGTGTCATAATCAGAACTTAAACTCAGGTCTTTCTTGCTTGAAGAGAACCTCTCCATTGTACTATATAGAAAACAAATACCAGGTAAATGGGGATAGGGAGGCACTAGCCCCTAGAAGCACAAGCAATGGTGGCATTTGAACTGAGTTTTAAAGGAAATGAGATTCTAAAGGGCAAAAGTAACACTGGAATGCATCCTAGGCATGGGGTATTTCCAAGCAAAACCAAAGTGACAGAAGATAGGGTGTTGCGTGTGAATAATAGTATGAGGGCTGATTTGGCTGAACTGTGGATGATGTGAAGAAGAACCAGGAATAAGTCTGAAACTCTAAGTTGCAGCCAGTTGTGAAGGGCTTTAAAGACCAGAAAGTGTATGTGATCCTAAAGATAATAGAGGATTTTGAACAATAATACTGGAGTTTGTTGAGTAGGGAAGACCATCACTTTTTTTAATTAATAGATTTTTTTACAAGTATCTCAGCCCCTCCTCAAATATGTGTATAGATATAGATTATTTCCTTTATTTTTTCCTTTTTTCAGTTCATTTTCTGGAAGTGACATTCACAAGTTACTCTTCAATTATTAATTCTGTAGCTGTGTGTCATGTTCTCTTGGTTCTACCCATTTCTCTGTTCATTGTCCCATGTGGTTCTTTCCAAGTTTTTTTTTAATTAGCCTGCTCATCATTTCTTATAGCACAGTAGTATTCCTATACCACAATTTGTTTAGCCATTCCCAAAATGTTGGGCATCCCTATAATTTCCAGCACTTTGCTGCCACAAAGAGAGCTGCTTTGGAACATACTGATTCTCTTCCTTTTTCCCCTCATCTCCTTGGGAAACAGATTGAACTGGATCAAAAGGTATAAACCATTTTATAACTCTTTCAGTATAATTCCAAATTACTCTCCAAAATGGTTCCAAGTTTACAGTTCCACCAATGGCATATGAGTATTCTCATTTTTACAAATTCCCTTCAGCATTTGTCATTTAGCCCTTCTTTGTCATTTTAGCCAATCTGATGGGTGTGAGATGGCATCTCAGAATCATTTTAGTTTGTGGTTCTCTAATCAATAGTGATGTTCCTTTAT
Organism: Monodelphis domestica; assembly: GCF_027887165.1. Lineage (NCBI taxonomy): Eukaryota > Metazoa > Chordata > Mammalia > Didelphimorphia > Didelphidae > Monodelphis > Monodelphis domestica. Next base: position 4,692,251 of record NC_077230.1, read on the forward strand.
ATCACTTTGATTTCTTCATCCAAAAAATTATTTTTTTCATATTTTACCCATTTATGGATGGCTCTTATTCTTAAAATTTGACAAAGTTCTCTATATATTTTATCCATGAGGTTGTCTATAAAAACTGAAGATCCCTTTAAATAAATCATCTTGACAGATTTCTTAGAGAGAGCATTTAAGAGGCTACTGCAACAGTGCCCATGAAAGGTGATGAGGACCTAAACAAGGATGATGATGTGAGTAAAAAGAAGAAGATAAGAGATGTTTTGGTGTATGTAGAAACAAAATCTACTTCCTCGTTTTACAGAGGAGGATACTAAGGCCCAGAGAAGTGAAGTCACTTGACAATTTCACATACCTAGAAAATATCAGATGTAGGACTTCATCTCAGGTCTTCTGACTCCAAGATGTTTTACACATTCTAGTGGATGTAGAAACAAAAAAGATCGGGCAAGTTATTGGATATGTGGTATGAGGAAAAGTGAAGAGTTAAGAATCATACTGAAAGAAGTGGAAGATAAAAATAAGGAAGTTTGGAAGAATGGGTAGGTTTAGTGGGAAAGATAATGAGTTTTGTTTTGGGGATGCTGAATTTGCCCTCCATACTGAAGTGTCCAAAAGGAAATTGATGATATAATACCAGGAGCTTGTTCTGAGCATAGTTTGCATTGAGACAATAATTGATCCCATGTAAGTTGATGAGGTGACCAAGTAAGAGATTATATAAAGAGAAAATAAATGGGGCCAAGGCAGAATCTTGAGATATACATCCACCGCTATGGGACATATGGATGCTAAGCCAGCAAAAAAAATAATTGTTAATAACTACACTTTGGGTCTGTCTACCCATTTAATTTGTTCTGAAATCCCCTTAGTTACAATTCAAGTTACTGTCCTAACATTTACATCTAGAATTTTAAAAGAGAAAGAAAATTTAAGAACTATTATCTTAAAATTTTCTTTTCTACTTCTTCCTATAATACCTGGAAATAACCTAATATAGTGGAAAGAACACTAAATTTGGAGTCAGAAGACCTGAAATCAAGTCGCACTTCTAATACTATTTATTTGAAACTGTCAAGTCACTTCACCTCTCTCCCGGTGAACTTTAAAATTTATTTATTTAGAACATTTTTTCAAGGTTATATGATTCATGATCTTTCCTACCCTCTTCCCTGAAGCTGGCAAGCAATTCCACTGGGTCATACATGTATCATTGTTCAAAACCTATTTACATATTATTCATATTTGCAACAGACTGATCTTTTAATGCCAAAACCCAGTCATATCCCCATTGAACTACGTGATCGATCATCTGTTTTTCTTCTGATTTTCTACTCCCACAGTTCTTTCTCTGGATGTGGATAGCATTCTTTCTCATAATTTCCTCAGTATTGTTCTGGATCATTGTATTGCTACTAGTAGAAAAGTCTGTTACATTTGACTGTGCCACAATTTTTCAGTTTCTCATTTCTTTCTGCATCAGTTCCTGGAAGTCTTTCCAGTTCACATAGAAATCCGCTGGTTCATTTTTTTCTTTCAGCACAATAATATCCCATCACCAACGTATACCACAATGTGTTCAGCCATTCCCCAATTGGAGACACCCCCTCATTTTCCAGTTTTTGCCACCACAAAGAGCGCAGCGATGAATATTTTTGTACAAGTCTTTTTCCTTGTTATCTCTTTGGGGTACAGACCCAGATTTGAGTCTGTAAAATGAGGGAGTGGGGCCTCTGACATCCTATGAGACTATATTATTTCAGACCAAAAATTCTTCACTATCCCTTGCCAAGTCATTAGCTGGGCAGGATTGCTTCAAATTCTCTTGGCATTTGCCCGAGCCAGGAACTCCCTCAACCTTATACTCAATATTACCTCAATCCTTGGTTATGTGTTACTTTGCCCACAACTACTATATGATTTATAGGATTCATCAGTTTTACCGTTCATTAGACCTCCTAACAGACTTCCCTCATATATGAAATCTATCTGGTATCCTATAGACACATGCTGAGCCAAAAGAAAATATTGAATTTTTAAAGATTTCGCAAGTCCTATTCTAGTACCTCATTGTGACACAGGGAAGACTCCAGGATCTCAAAGGCCATCGCAGCATAGCATAAAGTCTGGCCATCTAGAAAGATCTTGAATACAGGCCTTTCCGTGGATATCTATGTGTCAAGAATCATCCTAAGTTTGAAGCAGCCCATCAGAAGGATGAAGTGGTGGGAAAATGCTGGGTTTGTAGTCAAAGAACGTGAGTTCAATGTCGACCCTGTCATTTACCATCAATGTGGTCTTGAGAAAATCATTTAACCTCTCTGAATCTCGGTTTGGTCAAGTGTAAAATGAGGGGCATTGAGCTAGATGACCTCTAAACTGCCTTCCATTTCTGGATTGAGGATATTAACCCAAACTTTGGCAATAGGTGAACATCCCCCTTTTTCATTATACAAGGATAGTCTGCAAAAGCGTAGAGGGGTTGTAAAATACATGTATTGAGGCTATGCTAACATCAGGAACATCACAGATCAAGTAGTGAAGCATCTTTAAAGTCTAAAATACACGTTAACTGCCATTTTAATTGTCCTCTTATTGTCTCTGTCTACCAACTAATTAATTTTCCTAAGCAAATGGTATTTATTGTCCACCCACAGCATTCAGAGAAGTAATCTAGAAAGACACAAAATAATGAGAAGACAGGATCTTTGTCTTCAAGGGGTTTATCATGTAACAGCATTTCCCTATACTATTTTTTCTTACTTAGACGTGCAACTTCAGATCCCCGATAATAAGCAGGATAGCTATGAACCCACAGAAGGAGAAATAATAGCTCTGTCTAATTCAAAATGAAATGCCTTCCTTTAGGTTTTATTTCTCTTCATGGAGGCCTAATTACTGGTTCCAGTACCGGCCAGTTATGGCATCCAAAGCCATATCTAGTTGTGGTGCCAGCACCAGTCAATGAGCATTTATTAAATTTTACAATGTACCATCACAGTGCTAAGATACAAATAGAAAGAAAAAGAGTCCCTGCCCTCAAGAAGCTTACATTCTAATGGGGAAAGATAACACACAAAAGGAAGCTGAAATAAGGAAGCCCAACAGAGGAAGTTCTCAGTTCAGTCTGGAAAGGAATGAGACATGACTGGCCCGGATGCCCTCCTTAAATGCAGGTTCTGGGAGGAACCATTCAATCAAAGAGAGAGTGAAGGGGTGAAAGGTATTGCCAATGTGTGAATTATATGGTTGCAATAAGGCTTCAGGATGAAGATCTGGGACATGGTAGAAGAGGTCCAGAATATGGAGCACCAATAAAATGTGACCCATGGCAAACTACAATCAATGGATGTGCTCCCATAAACTTTTGAGGCAAATTCTTTTGAATTGTATTAAAGAGACGGTGGAGAGAAACCCTGAACCTCAGGACAAAAGGCCCTATGGAAGGAAAAAAGGCATTGCTGGAAAGCCTATCAGGAAAAAAGAACACCATCTATTAGCTTCCAATTTTAGCTAACAGAATGTTAAGGTCAATAAGGGACACAAACATGAATCTTCAAAATTTCCACACTTTAGGACATATCACTGATCTCTTCACCCATTACAGACTGCCAATATGATGAATATCACATCTTTGACACTTTATGGGCTTTTGTGTGAGTAGCTCTAAACCTGGTAGCCCTGAGTTCAAATCTAGTCTTAGACACTAACTGTGTGATCCTAGGCAAGTCACATAATTTTTACCTACTCTGATTTCTACATCTATGGAAAAAAAAATTTCTTCATCTGAAAATAACACCTATCTACTAGAGTTGTTTTGAAAACAAAACGAAATATTTTAAAAGCTCTTTGAAAACTTTAAAAATTATCTTTTCATTATTATTACTTACCATATGTATTTTTATATATGTAAGCATGCATATATAAACATATGTGGGTGGATATATAGATATATCGTTAGGTGTTCTGAGAGGTCCTATCATTCTAAGATTACATAATTCTATAACATAGGAAAATTCACATTATCCCTTTATAAATTAGAGGGAGGAGAGAGGAGGGAAAGACTAATTCAATTATCTAGAAGTCAAATTTCTCAATATGGCAGCCTTTGCAAATGTCTTGGAGCTTTCTCTTTATTCTGTTGACATAAAGATAGCTGTTGGGATTTGATTTTTAAAATATCTAAACCTTCCGAGAGTTAATGCTCATGCCAAGGTATCCCCACCTCGTCCATACACACATACAAACCTAGAGTGTAAGGGGGGGATAAATAATTCTTAGAGATTTCATTCCACATTAACAAGGCACTATAATACTCTAAGGTATAAAATTAGAGGAAAGCGATAGCAAGCTGAACTATAATCAGTGATGCCATATATCAGTGAACACTCACTGCCTTAGAAGGTCACAAAGCTGATTACTTTCTAAATCCCCTTCTCTTCTCACCTCCCAGGATATCATAGACTCATAAGGAACGCTAATGTCAATGTATCTACCATGAGAAATATCAAAGAGGAGGAAAAGGCATTTAACAACTTAGCAGAAGTTAAATCTTGGCACAGAAACCAGATAAAACAGCTGGCATGAGCGAGAAGTTTTCTTTTCTAAAATGGTTAGTTTGGTCTTAGATTACCCAGTACAACACAAACTTTTGTGTCCACCAAGACCAGGAATAATCTAGCTCTATGAACGCCTTGATGATTAAGAGCCAGTTCGCGATGCTCTTCTTCTGAAAAAGAAAGTTACTAATGTTGTTGCATTCAGTGGGAATCCATTCTGCTATCTGGATAAAATGTTGGCTCCTATTGATAAGAGAAGAAGGTTTGCAATGTCTAGAGGCTAAATCTATCCCCAGGAAAGGTAAAAACGTTGTGTTTGGCATCACAGAAACAGCCCAGCTAGATAGGAAGAAGTCACATAAAGGATGCCTCATTGCACTACATCAGTAACTAGGTAAATAGCATTTGAGGGAACTGAAAAATTTATTCAATATCCAAAACCAACAAACTAGCCATTTTTTCTTTTCTTCTCTCCAAATCCCAGCTAATGTCCTGGAGGGAGACTCAATGGAACAGGATGTAGAAAGCCCAGTAACCATTCACCAGCCAAAATTGCCCAAGCAAGCCAGAGACGATCTCCCCAAACACATCAGCAGAGACCGAGCGAAGAGAAAAATCCAGAGGTACGTGAGGAAAGATGGAAAGTGCAATGTTCACCATGGCAACGTGCGGGAGACGTACCGTTACCTGACTGACATCTTCACAACGCTGGTTGATCTGAAATGGAGGTTCAACCTGTTGATCTTTGTTATGGTTTACACCGTGACGTGGCTCTTCTTCGGCATGATCTGGTGGCTCATAGCTTATATCCGAGGAGATATGGAGCACATAGAGGACCCCACGTGGACTCCATGTGTCACTAACCTCAATGGGTTTGTCTCCGCTTTTTTATTCTCAATAGAGACAGAAACCACTATCGGTTACGGCTACCGAGTCATCACAGACAAGTGTCCTGAAGGAATTATCCTCCTTTTAGTCCAGTCTGTGTTGGGGTCTATAGTCAATGCCTTCATGGTAGGCTGCATGTTTGTAAAAATATCGCAGCCTAAGAAGAGGGCAGAGACGCTGGTGTTTTCTACTCACGCAGTCATCTCCATGCGGGACGGGAAACTCTGCCTGATGTTCCGGGTGGGGGACCTGAGGAATTCCCACATCGTGGAAGCCTCAATTAGAGCCAAGTTGATCAAATCTAAACAGACCACAGAAGGAGAGTTCATACCACTGAACCAGACAGATATCAATGTGGGGTATTACACAGGGGACGACCGTCTCTTTCTCGTGTCCCCGTTGATCATTAGCCATGAAATTAATCAACAGAGTCCTTTTTGGGAGATCTCCAAAGCGCAGCTGCCCAAAGAGGAGCTAGAGATTGTTGTGATCCTAGAAGGAATGGTGGAGGCAACAGGTAAGAAGGTTCTTTACATTCTTGGGCCTTTGTGATGTCTGGGTGCATTCGTTAAGATGGGCAAGCACAATTAGTTCCTAAGAAAATTCACAGTTTAAGGACAAAGTGGACCTAGAAACTCTAGCATAGTTTGTTCATTTTTAACCTTTGTAATTCTTTTCTTTAAGAAACCAGCCTGGGACCTAAAGGTTAGAATCAAATATTGCTGTAAAAGGAGCCCTAATGTGTTTTGAAGTTGGCATTATTTCGTCATCTCCTCTTTAAAAAATGGCCCTGTTGTCGTGAAAATAATGAGAAAATTCTGCTCTATCTGTAGACTATCTCTGCTTCGTTCATTATCAGCCTAGGCAGCTTTTAAAGGAAGACAGACAGACGGCTGTGACCGTCAGTCTTGAATCTTCTTTGGGAGATATTTGCAATCCCTTTCCATGTCCTATGTGGTCGCCATTTACTCAAAGAACATGAAAATGATTCTAATCTACTCTCAAGAAACACAGCTGAATAGGAACCCATAAGAACCGGAACATTGTCTAACTATGTAAGTAAGCAACAAAAATGATCACATGGGCCATAATCTTATTTACATTTCTACTGACAGAACCTTATTATAAGCCACCTTTCATCCCGAGTGCATAAGCAAGCAGAAGTGTTCTAAGTGTAGATTCTACATACAGCCTACTGTCTAATAGGGTTGAGTCTTGAACCTTGTTTGTGCTTCTATTGATCTCTGCTTTAAGGAAGCTTTCATGAAAGCTGCAAGTGTGAGTAAGCAAAAGCGTATTTAAATTCTATCATGTGAGCTCTACACATCTTCCGCCTTCCAGAAGGGAACGTGTATTTGTCAATATTGATCCATTCTGGCAGCCATAACAAAAGCACACACTCTTTACCAGACCCACACTATTGCTCTTCACAAAAGGGATATAGGCTCTCTTTGGGGGCTTCCTTGGCCAGCTCTCTCCAGCATGGGAAGATCGGATCCCCAGAGGAGTTCGTGGCTCCTTCCGGTTTTATGGAATGAGCCTGTGGGCGCTTCTTTTTCTAAAAGTAGCTCATGAGTCCTTTGGGGGAATTCAGATCCTCTGGAGAGCAATTCTTCCCCCCTCAATCCCCCTGGAATCAAGAAGTCAGGAGGCAAGGCTAGAAGAAAAAAAATTTCATCAGCACAAATGGATTGCCTATTGCCAGCTAGGTAATAAAAGCCAACGAGATGCAGTCACATAAAGAATTTTACCCAGGGGGGCATCTGGGTGGCTCAGTGGATGGACAACCAGGCTCAGAGACAGGAAGTCCTAGGTTCAAATCTGACCTCAGACACTTCCCAGTTGTGTGACCCTGGGCAAGTCACTTGACCCCCATTGCCCAGTTCTGACCACTCTTCTATCTTGGAACCAATACACAGTATTGACTCCAAGACGGAAGGGGAGGGTTTCCAAAAAAAATAGAATGTTACAGTTTTCAGGTCAAATTGCTGGAGGCTAAAGGAGTCAGTCCAGCGAGGCTGCTCTCCTTGGAGGCTGAATCCTGAGGACAGTGTCACGTGATGTAGGGGGCACCGTCGTCCTCTTGGGGTCCTCAGGAAAGACCCGAGGTCCGCTTTGGTGGATGGGGAGGTTTTCTCTACGGTTAATCCTGCTCCAATACGCAGCTGGCCGCCGCCTCCTTCAACCTCTGCACACAATCCCGTCACTCTTCTTCAGTCTCGGGTTACGCTGTTCCCCGAGGGATGCCCCGCTGCAAACAGCCCGAACAGGGCCCAGGTCTGTGCTCGTCTCCGGGAGCGCTTTGCCTGACGAGCAGCCAATACAGCCAGCGCTATTCGAATGACGGGAAGAGCCCGGCCATCATCTGCCGCGTCAGCGGGGCGCTCCGGGCAACCGACCTGCCGGGAAGGGCGGGAGGAAGAAAAGCCCCGGAAGGCCCAGCGGGAGGCGCCGAGCTCACAGCGTAGGGCCGAGACCGCTCGGAAGTCCGGTCCTTCGGGCCTCTTTCCCTCTCGGGGGCTCTTCCTGGCCTTCCAGGCAGGGTGTAACCAGCACTAACACCCCGAGCCTTGGCCGGCTCTGCTCCCTCCCTGCGGGCGCTCAGCTAGTCCTGCTCTTCGCTCGGAGTGGCCGCTTGGAAGAAAGAGCGAAGCCGGGATGGAGTGGCTGGGCCGGCTCTCCTCCAGGCTCTGCTGCTGCTCCATGCGGCAGGGTAGTGCACCCTGCCGGATCGGCCGGAGAAGCTGCTCTGCGGCCTCGCGTGTTCACGTGCTCTTTCCGCCTGGAGGTCCTGGAGCTCCAGGTCACCTCCACTGAGTGCTCATCTCCCCTTGGACCCCCGCCCAACCTCCATTTTCCCTCCGCAGGAGAGCTTCCCAAAGACCTTGGCCCTCCTGCTGAACAGCTCCTTCCTGCCCACTCGCCCAGCCACAGAGCCCCGCTCTTCCCCATCTCACGGGTCTGTGACTCAGACAACTATGTGCATGTGGCCGCTGCCCCGAAGGCGGCCTTCGTCCACGGGGCCTCTTCCTAGGCACTCAAGACTCCCAGCCATTTGTTGTAACCGCCCTCACCTTCCATGTTAGAAGCAATACTGAGTCCTGGCTGCGAGGCAGGAGAGCGGTGAGGGCTAGGCAAAGGGGGGGGGGGGGGGGGGGGGCAAGTGACTTGCCCAGGGTCACACCGCTGGGAAGGGTCTGAGGTCACATTGGAACCCAGGACCTCGTGTCTCTAGGCCTGGCTCTCCATCCACTGAGCCATCCCGCTGTTTCCTCTCCCAACCGTTTTTGACTGTCAGAAGTCTATTTGTTAGCAGAAGGCTTCCGCTTTTATGTTTCCGAGTCTCTGCTGTAGCCCATCTAGACCAGCGTGTTTTGCTCGTTTCTCCGGGAGATCCTCTCCTGCGCACGCATAAACAGAACTCTAATTTTTCATTGTTCTTGCCGGTTCTAAAGGTGAGCTTTAACTTTCAAAGACAACTTCTCCCCGATTGCTTGTGAGCTTTGGAACACGGACCGCACCAGACCGAAAACTCGGGAAAGTCTGAATAGAATACAGCACTCTCCTGGGAAGAGAAGATGCCCGGAACCGGGTGTCGCCTGGGATGGAAGAACAAGGATCGATCGAGAGTCCTTGGACCTCCGGGGTGGTAAGCCCAACGCGTCCATCTTGTAGAAGATGAAACTTCTGCCAGAAGGCTAACCCAAGGTTACATGGGCACTAAGTCGCAGAAGGGAAACTGAGCTCAGATCCTGTGGAGTCCAGCTTTACGCTCTTGCCACTGTGCCATCATTTTTCACAGGTTGGTCGTGAGGAAAGTATTCTGTACATCTTAAAGTAACATATAAGGTCGGCTATGGGATGCTTAGAATCAGAAAGACTCATCTTCAAGAGTTTAAATAGGACCGCAGAAACTCCCTAGCTGTGTGACCCTAGGCAAGTCATTTAACCCAGTTTGCCTCACGGGTAAAATGAGCTGGAGAAGGAAATGGCCAACCCCTCCAATGACAGCCAAAAAAAAAAAGACCCAACCCAAATGGCATCACAGAGAGTCTGAAATGTTTTGTTTTGTTTTGTTTAAACCCTTACCTTCTGTCTTACACAACTAGGGAGTGCCTGAAGGTGTGGACCTTCTGAATCTGTCAATGGACCCAGGTTAAGAACACTCTCCTGATAGAGGAGACCCAAGATGGAGGTGTTATTGGATCTGGGGTTCGAAGGATGAAGAGGCATTAGACAAGAGAAATTTTGCTTGAGCGAGGTGCTTAAATTTTTGATGAATGGATGACTGAATGAAATTAAATGGTTCTCCAAAGGAGGGATGAATAAACCAAAGGCACTGAGGTAGCAACGGGGGACAAGGAAATTTCAAGTAGTGACCAACAGACAAGATCTCCTACCATGATGTAATACTTCATAGAAATACAATAGGTAATGGAATCCCTCTAACTCTTGGGCTTGGGGCACAGTAGGACATCAAATAGTATAGAAAAGACACTAGGTACTTTTCTCTTAAGATACGCCACCTCTCTGGGCCTTAGTTTCCTCGTCTGCAAAGTGAGGTTAGACAAGATCATTTCTAAGATCCCTTCTTTTTCTAACAATCCATAATTGAAGAAATATTTCTAGCAATGGTTTTTGCAGTCTATATGTGTGTGTGTGTGCGTATCAGAGGTTTAAATGATCTGATTTCCAGAAAATAAAAATATACCGTACTATTAAACATAATTGATTGTAAAAATGAGAAAATTGGCCATGGAAAATTACAAAACAATTATAAGTAGACTAAGTCATAAATTACCTGAGAATTAGTGTCTTGCTTCCTTGAGTCTGCTTTTTATAAGGATTTTTCCTAAGAATTATCTATTACTTACATTGAATGCAAATTACCAAGAGTATCAAAAGTTCTTCAGAAAGGCTGAAGTTGAAAGTGTTGAGGGTTTGCCCAGAGAAGTCTTTGGGGTGGGGGCCTTGGAGGGGTTCGGAACTGCTGTTCAGAATACCGTAGGAGCCCAGGGGTTCATCGAACTTTCTATGTGCCATCCAGGCTAAACTTGGAGATTGATAAATGTTGAGCACCTAAAGGAAGGCAAAAACAATCCCTGCCCTCAATGAGTTCATACTACAAAGGAGAGAAAATATACAAACTACTCTACATATCATCTCCGAGCACAGGAATGGGATTTTTGGAGGAGGAAGTAGACTTCCAGAAAGGCCTCCTAAAGAGGGAATTTGGGGTTGAGTTCTAAAGAAAGTCTAGGAAGCCAGGAGGTGGAAATGAGGAAGAAGAGCCCCAGGCAGGGGTTATGGACTAAAAGACAGTTAGGAGTCAGGCGATGGAGTAGCACGGGTGAGAAAGAGTAAGCAGGATCACGAGGACCTAGAGAGGAGTAAGAATAGACAGAATGGAGCTAGGAGGCAGCCTGATTCTATTGAGTAGAGAGAAGATTGGAGGGAGAGAGAATGAGTTCTTTTAAAAATGTCTGCAGGTCATCTAGTTCAAGATGTCCAAAAGGTTGTTGGTGATGCAATACCTCTACATGGGGGAAGAAGTGAGGAAAAGGAAGTTCGAAAATCATACGCCATGGGATAGTCGTTGACATCCCGGGAACTGATGAAACCACTGCAAAGAGAGTAGAGAAAAAGGCCAAAGACAGACCCTTGGGAATACCCATCTGAATAAAGATCTGGCAAAGGCCAGCAAAAAGGAGGGTCAAACAGGTGGGCGAATGTCAGGACGTGAGGAAGAAGAGAGAATATCCAGGAGAAGAGGAGAACCGACAATGGCAAATGCTGGTTGAGAAGGATAAAGATCAAGAAAAGGCCAATAATAGAGGAGCAGGTAAGAAATTGTTGGTGATTTTGAAGAGACTCGTGTCTGTTATATAAAGTCAGAAGCTCAACTACAGAGACATTAGAGGAGAATTTGAGGAAGTGGAGGCAGCAATTATAAATAGTGTTCTAAAGAAAGAGCCACAAGAGGGAAGAGATTCAGAGACATAGAAAGGGGATGGTCGGAGGGAAAAAATTGGGATTTTTGAGGATGGAGTCAATATTAATGTGTTTATTGGCAGCAGGGAAGTGGTCAGTAGATAGGAGGAATTGGAAAAGATGGAGGTAAGAGAATTCTTCAGGGTAGATCACTCAAAATAGCACAGGAATCTTTACCATACTGATGCACATTTGAAGAAACTTCCTATTTAGCAATAGTTACTTCAGTTTCCCCTAGTGGTAACTACTAAAGCTCAGGTCAGATCAAATCGGTCACATGGCAATGTGTTTTAGCCACATCATAAATTCTCCTTTTTGTTTTTTTTAATATTCCGCACTTAAGCTAAATGAGCATTCCCATACACAAAAAAAATAATTATGGTTTCTTTTCCCTTTTAAGTACATAATAAATTCAACATGTAACTTTCAGAACTAGTGTTTGTGTGTTGTTCAATTCTTATATATGTATATATATATATATATTTAATGCTTCAAAGACCTTTTGTTTCTTCTTATTTTCATGTTTTTGTCAACCCCTTTGCTATTCCCCTTCGCTTTCCCAAACTCTCACCCAAAGGAGGAAAAAATAAGAAAAACAAAATCTTTTTAACAAACATAACGAAGCAAAACAATTTCCTGTGTTGACCGTGTCTGAATTCTCATTCTTCACCTCTATTTCATCATCTCTCTTAAGAGGAATATAGTATGCTTAATTTATCAGTCCTCTGGAATCACGCTTAGTCATTGTATTAAATACAGTTCTTAAGCCTTTTTAAAATGTTCACCTTTTTCTCAATGATATTCCTTTTTTAATTCTTTCACACATTGAAAAAGATGAAAAATAACAAATTCCTGCACGCGCCCTCTCCTAAATGTGTATCTCATTCTACAGGTTGAATCTGCCATTTTACCAAGAGGAGGCTGGGATGTTGCTTGACCGATGGCATCTAGAACTGTAGTTAATTACTACTGATAATAGTTCTGAAGTCTTTCAAAGTTGTTTCTCTTTACAATGTTTTTGTATTGTATAACTTGTTTTCTTTGTTCTACTAACTTTATCTGGGTTTGTTCATGCAAGTCTACCTAGATTTCTGTGACCTTGTTCCTTGCTTTCTTTTAGTGCAATTCCATTATATTCCTAGATCACAGCCTGACTCAATCATTCCACCAGTAATAGTTACATCCTTAGTTTTGACTTCCATCTTGTAACAAAAAGCTACGATCTATACTTGTACATATGGTTACCGTACTTAGTAACTTTGGGAGTGTAGCTCCAAATTGCTTTCCAGAATAGTTAGACCAATTCAAAGCTTTCCTTCATTCACACGCACACAGTGAAAAAGAAATGGTGTTTTCCCTTTTTGTGATCTTTGCCAATCAAATGCGTCTGAAGGGGGGCCTCGAATTTGTATTTCTCGAATTACTAGAGGTTTGGAGCATTTTTCATGTGGCTGTTATTAGATTGGATTTCTTCCTTCCTTTGAATGTTGGTTTATATACCTCAACCATTTATGAATTTAAGCCTGGTTGTAGTACTTGAGTATTTGAATCAGTTCCTTAGATATTCTCAAGCTCTCCTTAGAAATAGAAAACAATGTCTGAGCCGTTCCAAAGAGATCATCAATTCAGTGTATATTTCTGGGAAGTAAAGAATAAAATATTTGACCAAATATAATCAAATGAAAGAGTACTTATGAAGTTTTATGCCTGTTACAGAGTGGTACTATATAAATGCCTCATATCTTCCCTTTACTCCTTTCCCCCCTCTCAATCACATTCACAAACCTTTTGTGTGAATTACTAGATGTGGAAAAATTGGGTCATTCTCCCAAAAACAGTTACTTCCGTTTTAGAGAAAAGGTAAGTTCACAGAATTCACCGGTGGCAATGATTTTAAATGCTCAGGTTCTTTGTTGGCAGTTTCCATTGTCATTCATTGCTTTTTCATGTGCCAAACAAAACTCTAGTTAGGCAAAACGACATTCATGAGGTAGTTGGGTCCAGAAGCGTAGGACTGGGCTCAGATAACAAAGAGTGAAGCTGATGGATCTGGTTATTCTATCATAACGATGGCATTGCATATTGTCGGTCCCAGGAGCTACATTATTCGGAGTACACCTGTAGAGTCAGCAATATTTTATACAGATGGGATCAGAGACTTTAACAAGAAAAACAGATGTATCAGCAAGAAAAGATTGCAGTTGGGACTTGGCCCTGAGTGTGTTTCACAGAGCATTCAAATTGCTATTAAGCACTATAGTACTGGAAAATCATAGGTGGTCTAAACAGTTCTTCAAACCCATTCTGCCTTACACGGTCTTCCCTATTAGATCTTTTGATTAGAAGTCAAGCAAAGATGTGCATTGTAACCACTACTGGTAAATAAAATGCTAGAAGTTCTAGCCATAGTAATTTTGCAATAAAAATTGAATGAATAAGCCTAGGCAAAGGAAATACAAAATTAGCCATTTTTATAGATATTATAGCAAACTTAGAAAACTCTAGAGGGTTGTGAATTTTAGATTTACTCCACCTTGCTTACTCTTTAGAATTCTAGCAACCAGGAATGTATACACCCCCACTTAAGGATTAAGTGTGGAGGAGGAAAGTTGTGCTAGCAAGTGACAAATCAGAAACAACTGACTGACCCCCTGGGCTATCCAAAGCCAAGTTTAAGCCACCACTGGTACATGTGAGGCACAGGAAGTGATATAAAGAATTGCCTTTATATTTCATGTCACTTCCTGTGAGAGGGACTTTTGGGATGGAACTTGGCTTGGAGGGCTGGAGTGTGGGACCTCAGACTGCTTCCCTTAGATGACCATGTGGTGAGTATTAAGGCTGACTCCCCTTTTCCTTGGCTCTTTCTGGAGGCAATAGCCTCCAAGGAGGCCCCTCATCTTAGAGGAGGCCTTATGGCTGGAAGCCAAACTAGATTTAATCTTCTGGGAAGGCTCCTTGGCTAAGGCCTCTGAACTCCCCTGGCTCAGATGAGGCAGGAACAAATCTTCCCCTTTCCCTCTCTCTCCTTCATTCTTAATTTCTTCCTTCTATTGTAAATAAACCACAATAAAATTCCTTCAGTATTTCATTGGTATTTAAATTTTAAATCCCTGGTGACCACTAAAAAATATATTCAGTCTCAACCCTAAAATTTACCCTTATCAGGGTCAACTAAAAGTTAATTAAATATGGAGAAAGTGAAGAAAGTATATCACTTGTAGCATTCATTTCTCAATAGAACTACATTTTAGCAACTGGGAGACCAAAATTTCAATTGAACCATGGTCCAGTTGTTTGGATAGGAATATAACTAGCCAATGTAAGATTACCAGTTCTAGTAATTGGTGGATCTATGCACTAATCACAATAAATGAATGAATCCTTTTAAAATGTTTCTGAATCAATAAAAAATAATTGTGGAAAGAACAAGAGCTTCTAGGATTGGCTTGATCACTGGCTTGCTGTGTGCTCATTTGATAATCTCATTTGATACATAAAATTGTATATAGTTTCTTCTTTTGCAAAATCATAAAATCATAGATTTAGAACTACAAGAGACCTCAGAGATTATCAAAATAGTTTATGCATTTTGTAGTTATTTGGAATTGGATTTCCCTTTCTATTTTTGCTTCTTGGGTTCTGTTATTATTATATGTAAATAGTTATTTCTAAGAGTTTATTTAATAGCTTACAACTAAGGTGAACACTGTAGTCTATTTGACAGTGTGTCATCCCCTCCCCTCCTGGATGGCTGACTGGTTGATCAACATTCCTCATATACCACAGTTTCATCCTTGAATGTCAATAAAAGAAAGTGGATGGAGCCTACCTGTGTCTTTTGGCATGGACAGCTGGCTGGAAGGGAGAGGTGAGGAAGAGAGAAAAGATGCCCATAGAATAGAGCCACATGGTCTGAGAACTTAGAGTAAGAAAGAGATTTAAATCTCTGCTTATCTACCTTTTCTATTAATAAAGTTTATGAAAAATTAATAAATGGTAAATATATTAATTTTCATTATAACAGCTTGGCAAACCACATTGGTTTGATTCAGATTCTTAATTTTCTTCTGAGAGAAGTTTTGGGTTAGTGCCTAGGAAAGCTCAAGGGGGATTTTTATCTAAGCTGCTCATCTGCTTTCATATGCTAGACACACCTTGGCTGAGAGAAAGAAGCAGAGTGGTCTAGCCCACCACCCTGGATTGGTGAGAATTTCCCTCCCTCATGGTTCTCCCCCTCCCATTTCTTTTAGTTTGAATGCAGGTAGGGTGATAGAGAATGGGACCTGAGCCTTTTGCACACTGGGGGCTCTAGGACCCAGCAGGAACTCCTTATCTTTCACTTTCCACAGCACCTATACCAAGGTGAAGCTGACACAGGGTCTAGTTGCTGCTTCACTCAGCCCAGTGCTGCGCAGCTCAGAGAAATCCCTTAAACTGCTCTTGGAGGTACTTCCAGACTGTGGGGGATTGGAGTGAGGAGACCCTAAGACCTAGCCTCCCACAACTTTGGAACCTGACGGTGAGGGACTAGAGTAATGACTCAGGTGTTGGGGAGGCCTGTGCTGCATTTTAAATCCTGATTCCACTTAGGGGCAGGCAGTGAGGTTGCTCAGTGGATTGAGAGACAGACCTGTGGACAGGAGATCCTAGGTTGAAAATCCCACTGGCAGATAGGAACTCCCTCCCCAGCTCCTGCAACTTTGAAAACATGTGACACTAGGTTACTTCTGGGGGAGGAGAAAGGACTAAACCTTTACAAGGGAGTTTTCTTTTGGTTTTTCTTTTCTTTCTCCTTCCCCCCCCCCCTCATATTCCTTCTAGGGCTTATCTTATCACTCTCTCCCTGCCTTTTAGATAAGGCCTACCCTCTAATATGTTGTCCTGTACACATAGTTGCAGTGCCACCCTATGGCAAGAAGTAAAACTGCAGAAATTGTAAAAGAAAATTCCTTTGCTACTGCTACTAGTAATCTAGAATAATGATATTAAATTGAATACATTTAAATAAAAGGATTATTAATAGTTAAATGTTAATAATATTGAATTGAATTAAAAACAACATTTCTAAAATTGAACAAAGCCAAAATTAAATCAAATTAATTAAATGCAATACTAGGGAATAATTTTAGAACACAATATTATTAATGCTACTATCAATAACAGTAATTATTAAATTTCAATAATTATTATTAATCTCTAACAACTATTATTAATTAGTAATTATTATTATCTATATTTTATATCTGTTGTTTATTATTATTTATTATTATTAATTAGTAATAACAATAACAACAATAATTATAATAAATACATATTCGTTATTGATACTATTTCTGGGCAAGAATTACTTAGTTCCTTACTTTAGCTTCTTATTTACCCCACTCTCATTGCCTTCCACAAAAACATTGAAGAAATTTGTGTCTCCATTTTTTTATGTTTTTGGAACTTTTCATTGTATAAACTGACCATTTAGCAATTCTCAGACTATCTTAAATAGTCAGATTAAGACAGACTAGATAGACACTATGGGAAATACTGCAGCAAATCAAGGGAAATCAGGAAATATTCCTCCAGATTCACCCCTCCATAAAATTTTTAATTCTTGAGGTGATACTAATCTTCCTAAGGAGAATTGGATGACCAAAAGGAAGCTAAAAAACTTTGTAAAGCCTGGATGGAAAAATCTTTTACCTGACCAAAGTATGGATCCTTTGACTTCAATATCTTAAAAGATTTGAAGTAAACCATTAAAAACAAAGATGCTAAAGATTATAAATACAGGTTCTTGTGGGCATATCATGTTGCTAAATTAACTATTCCTTCCAGTGAGGAAACCATTCTTCCAGTCTATTCTGGCTTAATTCCTTCAGTTCCTCCTCCTGAACCCTTCAATTAGATCTAGCAAGAAACATACCCTATCATCCCACCTGGATTGTGAGGAAATCTCTCCTCATACTCTCAAACCACAACCTGAATCCTTCAGCTCTTCTCCCTGTCAGACCTTGCTCATTCCCCACTCCTCCCATCCCCTTTCCTCCCAATATATCTCTCTACCCTAACTTACCATCCCACTACTCATACCCTCCAGAGTTTCCTCCTTCTCACTACCCAGTGCCCACCCTTTTCCCCCTATACCTACCATTCCTATCCTTATTCTCTTAGCCATCCTTTTCCCTACACTCCTTTCCCTGACCAATCCCACCCACCTTACTGTGACTCCTCCTCTAGACCTCATTCCTCTCCTCCCAGCTATGCCCCTGCTTGGTCTATTCTCACTCCTCCTCTCCTCCTCATTCCTCTTAATGCCACCCCTAGCCCCACCCCTGTTCCTCTCCTCCCCACCCCTGTTCCTCTCCTCCCCACCCCTAACCTAACTCTGATGTTTTCATCCTGCCTCCCCAACTCCTTCCTCTCCATACTCCCTCCCCTCCCCTACTAGCCTCACTACAACCCATTCCATTGAAATCTAGAAAAGAAGCCAAGCAGCAGTTACCATAGATAATTTGAATAAACACCTTTTCCCTCTAAGAGATATTTCTACTTATAATAGATGTGGAGACTTAGTAGACATTAGATACCATACACTTTTCTCTCCACAGGACATTGAGAGATTTAAAGAAAAAACATCTTCTTATGAATCTGAGCCTGTGGTGGATAAATAAGATTGAAAGCATTTTCTACACATATAACCTCATGTGGATTGATGTGGAAGATTTTCCCCAGGCCTTGCTAATGGGAAGGGAAAGAAGTAAGATTCTTTCTCTTGTTAATCAGACCCAGGGAGAGGGAATAACTTGTTGGCCAAGTGAAAATCCCAAATGGGACCCAAATTCAGAGCAAGATTGCTTACAACTATACCAGGCTAGAAAGGTATTGCTAAAAGCTATGAGAGCTTGTTCTGATAAGCCTGGTAAGTGGACTAAATTCAAAAATGTTAAGCAGGAAGATAATAAAAAACCCTCTCAGTTTATGGATAGGCTTATTGAGCTAGGAGGAAGGTACATAGAACTGGATCTTGATAGGGAAAGGGATATTAGACAAATCAGAATACAATATGTGAAAAACAGTTGTACAGTAGTTAAGGATTATTTTATGACTAGCTGTCCAAACTGGCCTAATATGGACATTAAAGAATTGAAAAATGAAAAAAAAAAAAGAATCGAAAAGAGTGGCAGTTTATGCTTTTGAGGGACATAAAGAAAAGGAAGAGGACACTGATTTGACAGAAACATTAAGGAAGGAAATAAAGGAATTAACTGCTAAACAGGGAGAGAAGTATAAAAAGGATAAGAAGGATAACTACTTTAGTGGAGACATTAAGGAAGAAAATTTAAAAATTGACCAAAACAGTTGGAAAGGCAAAGCAAAGAGAGGTCATAACTTCCTTACAAGAATCCACAAAACAACTACTAACATGTTATTTTCGTGACAATGGGGGTCATGTAATTATGAATTATAAAAAGAGAAATTGAGAAAATAGCAATAGAAGCTTCAGGAATAATGATATTAATAGGAGGAATAGTAATTCGAAAGAGGCAAATAAAAACTCACACCTAAACATCTGTACTCAGTGTGGGAACACCCCTTCATAATGGGGGACCCCAGAGGTGTGGACAAAGAAATCTAGATGACTAATGGTACTTGGGAGGGAAAGGAACCTCAAAGAGTCTACATGTGAATTTTAAGCCTTTTCAGACCCCTTTTCCTATTGATGTTAACTGTTTCTTTTTGTTCCCCTTCCCCTAATGAAGTAGTCTCTTCTCTGTAACACAATTCTAAATACAAGATGTAATTTACTATTAACCACTTCATAAGTTATCAAAATTGAAATATTCTGTTACACTGTTTTTCTTTATTTGTGTCTTCCCTATGATTTTACTGAAGAATATCATTGTAAAAGCCCATAAACAGCCTTTTTGTTCCTTTTTTGCTTTTGTTAATTGTCACACAGGGATGATGGATGAACTCCATCAAACCGATTTCAACCTGTATACATTTTGGAGAATTTAATTATCTAATAATCTCAATTGATTTTAATGGGTCTTCAAAAGTGATTTGTAGATATTTGGGAGCATCCCTACCTCTGACTGATCATTTGCCTGCCTCTGAGTTGTTTGTAACAAGGGGTTAGGGTGCACTTGTAGATGAATTTAAGTGCAATGACACTGTTGTAATTTCCCATCTATGCATTTATTGAAAACGTAATGGATGACACATAAAAACTGTTTTTCACTTTTTAGTCCTCAGCTCCATGTGAAAATGAGTGGGACATATTGGAGACAGTTCTGTTACACTGTTATAGTCTCATACCAAGAGGGAGGGAGTTGCCCAAGTGGCTTAGTTACCCTGTAATGTGTTATAATCTCATCCAGGAAGTGGGGATGATTTTTCCTGAGAAGCCTGCTAGCTTTGAAATAAGTGTATTATATTTATAACTCTTCAGCTTATTCTACCCTTCCACCAGGATAATCTAGATTTTGGGAGACATTTTTTGGACCCACAAGGATTTCATCGATGGTATAGAGGTTTTCTGGTTTCTCTCCTGCCAAATTTTGGAATGATGGTAATAATAGACTTTGTTAAAAATATCTCAGCCAAAGTTGGCTAAATCTGTAGAACATGTGACAAATATCCATTAGTTCATAGGTTTTTGAATAAGGGTTTGTTTGCTATTGTCATTAAATGGGCTCTTATAATTTGGGGGATTTTGGTACTTCTTAGAATCTGCATTAGGTGTTGTACTATTGTTTTTAAAAGACTTTTTTACCTGGTGAAAAAAATCATGTACACTCCCACTATGGATCCTGGCCAAGTAAAGAGGGAAATAAATCTCATTTCTGAGTGAGCATCTTTTGTGTTGTGCTCCTGTTCAGTTAACACATTGTCACATGGAATGTGAAATATGAAATTATGATTTTTTTATTATTTTTTATTTATATTGCAATAGGATATTTGATTTTTTCTTTCCTTTCTTTTTTCCTATCCTTAGTAATTCTTGAAGTACATGAAATCAGTATTAATGTTTTTGACTTGAAGGATAAAGTTTACAGTATAAGTTTACAGTATCAATTAACCCTAATAACTATGCATACCCAAAAGCTTTAGACTATGGAAACCTGCAATAAATTAATAAATGTTATGGAACTTGCTTGATGATTATGTCTGATTCCAGGAGAAGGGAACCAAAGAGCCAGTATTATATGGTACCAGGTAGCATAAGGTCAAAAAGGACCAAACCAATTCAGGGTATTATTGAACTTCTATGCCAATGCAAAAGGACTTGAGCCTCGTGTGAGAGTCAAGGTTGAGGCACTTGACATTTGTTAAGATGCAGGACTCCTTGTACGACACTCCTTGTGCAATAATCTCAGTCAAGTACCTCAGGTTGGCAATCATCCTGGCTCCCCCTATCTCTGACAGTGAAGATACAATCAGACCAGGGAATGATTTTTCCCCTTTACTGCTAAAACCTAGTCCCTTCTCTCTTATGATTTGGCAATTGTCTGTAGTCCTGGCTGCAAATGGGTAAAGTGCTATATCATTGCAATTGTCCTACAGGCTTGTGGGAAATAAATCACTTTAATTGGGCCTTGATAGTAATTTTAGGACCTGTTAGAGGTTTATTTTTACTCAGAATTTTATACAAGTAAGATTTTTACTTTTTATCATTTTTGTACTTATTTTTGTATACAGAATTTAATTTTTGTTCTTTTATTTGGGATGGGGGTGTTTGTTTATTTTTCTGACAATTGTTTCATATACCTCAAATCTCAGCCATGTACCCCAGGGTGATTCTGGTGTTGGTCAACACCCTCCTCAGGGGGATTGTGTAATTATCCTAAAATCCAAGATTTAAAATGTTTTGGGAAAATTTCAGGAAAAGAAACTTGCCCACATTCTGAATCAAAAAAAAAAAAAGCAGATCCTTTTGGAGAAGGTGCTGTAAAGATGCCTGCAGAAGCCACACACTGCATCAAAAGATCAAGAATGAACTTTGGGATATAATTAACTCAGCTGAAGGGGGTTGAACATACTTATTCTGAATGTAAATTCTTATGCCAAAGGGCACTGCCCCCTCACTGTCATTTTGTCAATGTGGCTATCAATCAGTTTTTGTATTTTTCTTCACATATTTCCCTCTCATCTCTAACTATTGTAGCTTCCTCTTAGAAAGTGCAATATTGTATGTACTTTTAGCTAGAAGATCTTTAGAGATATAAGATAGTTATGTTTGAATGATCCATTGGGGAAACTGGTCTCCCAAAGGATCACATGGGGGTGATTGAGTAGAAGGAAGTTCATCCCCTCCCCCTCCTGGAGGACCAACTGGTTGATCAACATTCCTCACATACCACAATTGTGTCCTTGAATGTCAATAAAAGAACGTTGGTGGAACCTACCTGGGTCTTTTGGCATGGACATCTGGCTAGAAGGGAGAGGTGAGGAAGAGTGAAAAGATGCCAATAGAATAGACACATGGTCTGAGAACTCAGAGTAAGGAAGAGATTTAAATCTATGCTTATATACCTTTTCTATTAATAAACTTTATGAAAAATTAATAACTAGTAGATATATTCTTTCTAATTATGACACAGGATTCTGTTCAAAAATTTTGAGTCAAAATAATGATATTGATCTATAATTTTCCTCCTGCATTTTATTTTTCTTTGGTTTACAATTTTAGTATATTTGCCTTATAAAAGGATTCTTGTAAAGTGCTTTCTTATTTTTTTAAATAATTTTTGAACTACAAGTATTAGTTGTTCTATACAATTTTGATAGAATTCACTTATAATAGTTCCATTACAGATAGTTCAATTTACTTCTCTATGGCTGTTTTATTTAATATCTCTCTCTGGTCTTATAATAGTTTGAGTATTTTGTATTTTTTATGGCATTCTTCTGTTTCTTTTGTGTTTTCATATATATAACTCTACATGATAAGTATTATATTGCACATAACATTATGTTTTAGCATGTAACTGTGTATTTAAATTATCATTTTATTTCTTCTGATTTTATTGTGATTTCAAATTTCTGAGCTACTATTTTATTGATTTTGTTTTTTGTCTTCCTTATTTTAACCGCTTCATCAAAGACTATTAGACTTTTCAAAGAATCAATTTTTACTTTCATTTATTTATGTGGTTTTTGTTTCCAAATCATTCTTTTATTCTCTGGTATTTAAGATATCCCTTCTTGTGCATGCATATTTCATCAAGCCTCTCTTTCTTTTTTTCAGTCCATGTTTTAAAGAATGTTACATCCCAGAAATTTTGGTACATTGCTTCATTATTGCCATTTTTGACATAATTATTGTTTATTTTACTTGGGTTTTGCCTCATTCATTATTTAATTTTACCTCTGTATTTGTCTTTTATCTGTGACTTCTAAACCAAAGACTATTTTTATTGTATTATAGTCTGTAAAGATTACATTTATTAATTCTGTCTTTTTTTAAATGTGTTTTCACAAGCTCTGTGTCCTACACACAGTCAATTTTTTTTAAAGGTTTCATATTGTTCTGAGACCTAGGTATATTCTTTTGTCTTCTTATTTAAAAAAGCATTTAGTTCTAGTTTTTCCAGAAATGTAGTCAATTCCACATCATCCTTTCATTTGAAAGAATACCTAAATCACCTCTGGAAAAAACCTATGGTTACCAATTCCAAAGATACATTATAGTTAAATGTAACAATTGAGGAACTACACACACTACAATCAGAAGGAAGACTTTCAAATACAAAGAAAAGGAAATTAAAACAACACAAGACTATGCTACACCCACACAGAAAATGGATTAATGTATTCAGAAAAGCAGTGGAGCTCAGGATGCAGCCCAGGATGACCTACTCTGCAAATATGAGTTTAATCACAAATAAAAAAAGATAGATATTCAATAACCAAAGAAGAGTTTGCAATATTTTGGGGGGGAAAAACAGAATTGAGCAAATTCTTTATTTCTTGAATACTCCAGAAACAGAAATGCAGGAAGGGTGAATGAATGGAACAGCCATATGCAGCAATATTGTGACACCAGAGAGACTATGATCTACTGTAAAATATAATTCATAAAAGTCTGCATAGCATATTTTCAGATATTGACTAGCTTTCCTCCTATGTATGTATATTTGGTTTTCATGATTCTGTTTTCATGATTCATGTTTTCAAGATTCTGTAAAGATAGGAAAAGTAGGCATGACAGTCAGTTGTTACGATATTTGGCTGTCTTTTTAAATAACAATGATTTTACATTTTTCCAAGAGTTTAGGCCAATATCTATAATAAATATCAACCAAAAATGTAAACAAAGAATTAGCATAAAGCTAGAGCAGCATATCAAAAAGATTATAGATTATAACAAAGCAGGATTTATACCAGGAATGCAGGGCTCTTTCAATGTTATGAAAGTTATCAAACTTATATAACTGAGTATATTAGTAAAAAAAAATGCAGATTATTTTATCAGTAGATGCAGAAAAATTTTTTTATAAAATATACCACCCATTTATGTCTTTTATTAAATTACAGAAAGGAAGAATGAATGGACCCTTACTTAACATAATAA